>NC_056733.1:1887755401-1887920401 GCF_019279795.1 Protopterus annectens | reverse complement strand
ACTCCGATACTTTCTTCAGTTTCATACAGACTATATGAGATATTATCTTAATATGCAAAAGCTTGAATGATGAAAAGTTTGCATCAGTGTATGGCATGCAATTTTCAGATCACAATACCAGTATGAAAAACAGAAATTTTTTTGGTTATGTTGCCCACTATATTATCATCAATAAAGAAAAATTATTTTCTTTACAGGAGGTATTATTACTATATAGGTACTTAGCGAGTGTAAAATAATAGCTCGATCGATCTCTGTCTCACTTTCATGCACACATACACTCACACTTTTCTTTATTATTTTATTTAATTTTTTTTTTTTTACACTTGCTAAACTTGCAAAACTGCTGGTTAGCAAGCCTTAAATAAAGGCAGCCATTAGCTTTCTTTCAGTCCAAACTCCATGGCAGCTTAATATGCTGCCATAAAGAGGTGGACTCGTTTTTCAGTGGGTATTACGTGTAGATTAACACCCTGCTGGAGTATGTTCATTCTCTAAACAGGGCGCCAATATACAGATCGCCCATTCTCTAAGATGTAATACAGTCCAAAGTACAAAACCATTATAAAATATTATCACTTTTTATGCAGATTTATAATTGCTCATCAACATTAATTCACAACATTCTTTCATCCTCAGGCACAAAGTTTAAATACTTGTGAATACGCTGAAGCAATATAGCTATGCTATGCTTTACATAAGGCAATATTTCTAAATAAACATTACAAATTAAAGTTCCAAATACTAATTAATATACAATTAGCCAGAATATATCACTTAACTGCACATCCTAACACTCAGTACTACACTTACATAGATTAGTGCTAGATGTAGAATTCTCTCTGGTTTCTAGTTTTTTCAAGCGCGCTTACATCTTCCCAACATTGAATTGTTATTCAGTGAAAATATAAGCATTTAACCTGTTTGGTCAATGCACAGTCAGTTTAAATGCAGATCTCATCATAAATAAACAAGGCACTCTACCTGCAACCAGAGCTGTATTCTGCCACTGTCATTTACAGCTGGAGCAAATTCCCATATCAGAAACTGATTATTGCATAAGAAATACTCCACTGTAATCAGAAATTAAAACACATTCAAAAATATATTTAAAACAAAATAATTAAATATAGTTTACATGATTATTACACTTTACTTACGCATACAAGTACATTATAAAAATTATGTGATTTCATGTTCACAGTTTTGTTTACAACTGATATGTCTCTGTTAAGAAACACCCTTATAATTTATCAATAATCCATGACTGTGTGTGGGTGTATCAGGATTTACCCATAGCTGGTGTGGATTGATTATGAGGGTAAAGTTCACAAGACACACTCTATGCAGGCCTACACAAAATGCCATGTCTCTTTCACAGAGGGGCTAAAGGGCACCCTTAAGTATAATCTGCATGTGGTGCAGGACATTTCCTAGTTGGCTTGCAGGCTCCCCACCTAAACATTTACGTTACTGAGCCATGCTGATAGTACATCATCATAATACCCACCCATAAACCTTTCTTAACTTGTTAACCTAACTTCAAAAAAGGAAGTAATAAAATGACTACAGTTTCAATGTATGCTGCTATACTTATGCACATGGTTTCTGAACAAAGTTGTGTTTTTAACCAGTTTTAGTTAAACGTTCCTGTACCATGGATACAAAGGAGGATAGACAGTACCCACAGTGGACAGTTAGAGAAGGATATCTTAATGAACACAGACATGACGCCGGGTGCTGTAGCACTTGAAATAGAAGGCTGTGTTGTGAGTGCCATGGAAAATAAGTACCCGGAGTAGAAACACATTCTACTTATTCTAGGCTTTTCTTTCTCTCAGGAGAGCTATTCCTGGTCTTCTTATGTGTTTTGTGGATCATACTGTAGGGTTATACAGACCATATTCCTCATCTGCTCATATACTCCACAGTCCTTTATATGCTGACATTTCCCTTCCCTGTGCAATGACTTTTTATGGCAGTTGATAAATAAGTCTTAAGGAAAGTGAAGGATTTGAAATGGTTGAGTAAGTGGAGAATATAATCTGTATATCACCTTGGCAGAATGTTGAATGCATTTAAGAGGCAGAGTAGATTAATGTACTGTCTCCTTTTGCCATCAAGAAGATGAAATGTAAAGTCATGTGATAAAGCACTGGGCATCAATGAATTCTGTACATAACAAACATGTTCAAGCCTTTACTGCACTCTAACAATGTCCTGTCACATTAATGCAGATACAACAGTATATTTTTAATATAGACTGGACAAAGACTTTATACAACTAACAATCCTAAGAGACATATTAAAATAGAGAAAATGAAAGGACCAGGCCGCATTGAGAGGCGCTGGGCGCATTGTTATGTATGCATACACTATGCAGTTAAGCTTGGGCAGCCTTGTTCTTGTTAGCCTAAGTAGATAATCTGCACACTCCACTTTACTGATGTGATGAAACACCCTTTTTAGCTCCTACCTTACCTAATAAGTTCCTTATAGGAATAACTGATGACTGGAAATTAGCACAGCTGTTGTGGAAAGGTTTCAGCGAGTACACATTCAGCTTTCTACCTGGAGAGTTTAGGGTCTATGTGATGCTGCAGAAACAAAAAAGTTTTAAGGCTGAGTACTGTGTTCTTTTTATCCTTCTAGTACACTAGTCACTGTCACTATGAAACACAAACACATGTTACTCATTAAACATTCTCTTGGTATGACATAGCCATGTGGCACCGACTCAGAAAAACATGCTGGGCACCAGCTGTACTCCACTGACTATAACCATCACACAGTCAGTCACTGGCTTTAGTTTTTCACAAATTACTTTGCTTATTACAAAAAATGGTTTGGGTTTTTCAAATGGAGGCCGGGCATTGGACTAAATACGTAAGGAATGCATACGCCTATTGGCTGATTTCCCATTTATAATATTACAGAACCATGAACAGTGCTAACTTGTTGATCTCTTGTCTTTCTCAGTTACAAAAATGATTGAAAGTCTCAGTAATGCATAAAAATATGAAACAGAATGTGCTTCCAGTAATAATAGTACCACATAAAACAGGAAATTAGAACCTTGTGTCACACATCACATTTGAAAATTTTATTAGAAAGATGTACCAACAGACCCTAGTACACTTTTTCTGAATAACTGCTTACTTTGCAAGGATGAAGAGTGACTAATAACTGCATTCCAGTTTTGTCATAATTTACCTACAAAATGTTGGCATTTTTTTATAGGTTCATAGATTAGTAAGTACTAAGCTAACTGCCCTTGCAAGCCATTTTAAGCCTAGCCAATTATCCTTTGTGAGACTCAAACCCTGCACCTTGTGTTTATAAGGCAAATACCTTAACCATTAGGCCCTCCGCCCAACATAACATGTGAAATTATGTTTCAGTCTAGTGTTAGAACATGTTTTGTCTTACCTACACAAGCTACACTGCTATTGTTTACTAAAGTCACCACAGGAATCAATAACTTTAAAAGTTAAATCACCTCCACGTCTGCTCCACAGGCCTTCTGATTTCAAGTGCATTTTTCTGAGTAATTCATACTGTAACATCCAGTCCTGGCACATGCTTTGTAATGTGGTTAAGCACATTTTAAAACTGTGCATTAAATCTTAAATGGCAATACTATGACTGATCTCACAAGGTCAGACAGCATTCTTGAGAAATATAATTCCTGTTTCATGGCACTCCTTGCATTTTCCACTTCTGTAATACATTTTGGTTTAAAGTATGTCAGCTGTTCTGAAACAAAACTTTCCTAACTTGTTGACACAATTGAAACAAAGCTTAAGGACAAGTTATGCATTGCCATACAGTGACATACCTGTACTGCTATGCAACCTTTTCCATGGCATTATACAATCTGAATAAAGGAGTAGTTGTGAAATGCAGGTCATCTGCTCTGTATAGTGCCATAATCTACATAGGAACAATGCAAAACAAATGATCATGGGACTAACTAATAATGCCTAGTCATATACACCATTAGGTAGTCAGGCTTAAAAGTTCTTGTCATCTCATTTTAAATAATACTCACCTCCCAAATCAAGCAGAGCCATGCAAGATAATCCTGTGGTGAATGTGTGTCTTCCTGTTCAGTCATCAAGAATAGCTTTAAAGGTATCCAATGTAGTACTTTGACCTCTAGTGGTAACTTATTTCATAGGTTATGAATACATTGCATTAGAAATCTGTTCTTCCAGCAAGTCTTGTTTATATGCTGGTGTAGATTTATTTCTCTAGTGAGGGTGTTTGTATAGCCACTGGTTTTGTGGAGATAAACTAGAGGTCATACAGGATTGAGTCTTTTATGGTTCAAAAAGCAAGAAATAGGTTGCCTAGAACAGGTCAGTAGGCTACTGATTATAAGGAGAGCTGTGCCAATCTTTTGGGATAGTAAAAAGATTTAAGTTTATAATTTTCTTGATTAAAATATATAAATTGAGTGATATTGTTGGATTTGTACAGAACAAAGTGGGCATTGTGTTCAATGATGGCTCTGATAAGGGAATAGTACAGCAGTATGGAGACTCTCCTGGATCTTAAGGATATTCATATGGAAATAAACTGGAACAGATAGAAGGATATTCAGGCTATGGTTGAAATGTGGCAGCATGACAGACAGTTGTCTTTCTAAGTACCCAGGTCTTTTATGACCATGTCTGTCTGAAAAGGAATTATAGGGCATAAGGTGGGAACAACTTTTTTACAGAACACTATTACACTGCAGTGGCATATTATGATAAGGGTATTTAAGGCAGCCACCTGGGGTCCATGACTTCATGGGGGGGTCCATTCAACTGGCAAGCAATAGAAGAGAGAGCATTTTCATTTTCCCAACATTTACTCTGTGTGTATCTCTCTCTCGCCACATTGCAGCTCCCCATGTAGCAGTAGTTGCTGTTTTATTAAATACAAAACAAACACTTGTACCAAACACTAATTGTTTCAGTTCTTAAAAAATATCTCAATTTTAAAACATACCATCTATTCATATGTACTGTGTACAGACTAAACTGAAGTCAATATCTGTAGCCACGCAGCACCCTAACATGCACAAGCAGGAAGTTATGTGCTCATGTGTAGGCGTGAGTGAGGAGGTGAAGGATTTTTAATAGAGCAATGGGTCTTGTATCAATATTGGCATGCACAGAATAGGAACAAAGTTAATGTTTTTCTTGTGAGCTGCAGTAAACAGTATGAAACTCTAATGGCTGCATTACTGAATAACTGTGTAATCCCCTGGCTCTGATTAAAAGCAACTTACACTTTTGTCATTTGGTAATTTTAAAGTGTCATGCAAATGATAGCAACTTGTTTGCACAGTTTAAGATGTGACTGCATTGCTTTTGTGTATAAAAGAAGAAAAAAATGCACCCTACCTTACCTAGTCGGTGCTTCATAAAATCTTTGCTTTTATGGAAAATCATTGATGATTGGAGACACTGAATATGTTAGGAGGGATAGCTTCATGTGACTAGAACAATGAGTTTGAAGGTCACTGAAAAAACAATCAGTAAAAACAAAATGAAGACTCCAACAAAGTTAGAACTTCCACTGAGTGACCTCCCAAACCTCTTGTATCAAAGGCAAATGGGATATATGCAAGTGATCCTTATGAACATCAGGTGTTTCAGCTAATTGGCGATTCTGAATGTCCATGACTTGTTTCATCATTTTAATAGGTTCATAGGTAGGTACTAGGCTATCGGCCCAAGGGCCTAAGTAAGCCTGGCCAACAAGGTTCCCTGGCTTACGCCACCCAAAAAAGTTAATTTCCTGTGCCCCTGTCAAGTAGAGCAACAGAAATGACCCCCAGAGTGTATTTCCTATTTCCCATCCACTCATCAAGATTTTTCTTGAAGAGTGATAATGAGAAACTTTGCTTATAGGTTCATAGGTAGGTATTAGGAAAATGATCAGCCCTTGCAAGTCTAAAAACCCAGGACCCTACATACCATAACCACAGCACTTTACCACTAAGCCATCTGAGCTGTAATAATACAATTTCTGTTTCATCAGAGTGAGCTATTTAGACACCATAATAGCAGTAGCGTTGTTGCCTCACAGCAAGAGGTTCTCCCATTCGATTCTCTTCTTGGGTTGGGAGTGCCTTCTGTGTGGAGTCTGCATGTCCTCCCCACTGTCAAGTGGGCGTTCGAAAGACATGCGTTGAATGGGCATGCCTTCGTTGAAGGTTGGGCATCGGGCTGGCAACTTGACACCATAAAAACCAACTGCCAATTATTAGCGGACCGCAGTTCCGCTGTGGCGACCCCTAACCAGGAAAAGCCGAAAGACAAACAACAACAACAATAATGGACAATTTCAGGCCAATAAAGCCAAACTCCACTTGCTGTGGATATGCATATTTTGGCCTTGTTATGACCTCATCAGCAAAGTACAAGCAGAGTGTTTGATAAGCATTAGAACCACGGGGCTGTTATACCCAGCTGATGTCCATTATCATTAGGGTCACTGCAAAAATATCCCAAACAACAAACTAAAACAATGAGTGAGAAGGTCACTTGAAAAACAATTAGTAAAAACAAAATGAAAACTTCAGCAAAGCTAGAACTTCCACTGAGTGACCTCTCAAACCTCTTGTATTAGAGGCACATGGGATATATGCAATGATCCTTATGAACATCAGGTGTTTCAGCTAATTGGAAATTCTGAATGACCATGACTAGTTTCATCATTTTAATGGACAATTTCATGCCAATAAAGCCAAACCCCACTAGTCATGGGCATGAAAGAGGATATTGTGCCAACATTATGTGAAAAAGAGGTAGAAAAATATAGATTGAAAGAAAAAGGACAACACTTCTATAACCTAAGCTACCAAGAAAGGCTAACACTGAATGAACTTCAAAGAAGGAGGGACATAGTGGTGAAAACAGCAGACAAAGGAGGAGCTGTAATTGTGATGGATTCAGTAAAATATGACAACAAGATGAAGGAAATGTTAAGTGATATAGCAATCTATCAAAAAATATCAAAGAAGGATGTAAATAAAATAATAGTGAATGTGAATGATGGCATCTATGAAAAGCTAATGAATAGAACTATCACAAAAGAATTGTATGATTATTTTTACACACAGCAACATCAATGGATTACCCAAGGTCCACAAGAATTTGATGGATCCACCTTTAAGGCCAATTGTTAATGGAGAAGTAAGGGTGGCTGAACCCATTTCTATATATGTGGAAGAAGAATTGAAGAGATTATTACCACATGCAACAACAGTCGTGAAAGATTCTGAAGGTTTTTTAAAATGTATTTATGAAAGCACAACAATGAGGAAAACTTACGAAGGTATCATAATGGCAACTCTGGATGTGAATAGCCTGTTTACATCAATACCAAACAAATATGGAATAGAAGCAGTTAGAAAATTTAGACTTAAATATAAGACCAATGATAACATAAACTTGATATGCAGCCTTCTAGATGAAATACTGTCTAACAATATCTTCGCGTATGGGAATGAATATTATTGGCAGAAATCTGGAGTGGCCATGGGAATCCCATACGCCAACAGTTATGCCAACATAGTGTTGGCACAATGGGAGGAAGAATGGTGTTTGGATACCCTTAATAGCTGGAATAACAACATAGTTGTATATAAACGTTTTGTTGATTACATCTTTATTTTATGGGAAGGTGATGAACACTCCCTCAGAAGTTTTAAGTCTTTCCTGGGTAACACCACATCTTTCTTAAGATTTGAATTGAATTTTTCTGATACTACCATCAATTTCCTTGATATCCAACTGACATTGGATCATGTTTAGGGGATAGATATGTCTATGCACTGGAAGACAACATGGCATAATCACATGCTCCATAGGACCAGTATGCACCCAAAGCATATTTTTAAAAATATAGCAGAGAAGCAAGTGAAACATATATCAAAACTATGCACTAAAGATGAAGTTTTTGAAAAAGAAAAAGAAAGGCTTATTGATAACTTTATGGAAAGAGGATATAATAAAGATGAAGTGATAAAAAGCATGACTAGAACATCAGACTTATGAATTGGCAAAGGAAGACCATATTTTTCCCATTGGTTGAGTAAGGAAGAAGATAAGAATAAGAAGGAAAACAAGATGAGATTTTGTCTTACATAGAGCAGTGACAATGCATTCATACTAGAGACCATAAAAAAGAACTGGTCTGTTCTGACTTCAGATGAGAACCTCAGGAGCATTGTAGGGGAGACACCCAGTTTTTCTGAAAAGGCTCTTATGCCATGGGAATCGTCAAAACTTGGGCACAGAACATTCTCTCACGAATAAAGTAGGCACCTATAAATGTGGATTTTGTAAAGCATGTCAACATATTAAAACAGATAATTTATGTATACATCTAACATCTAATAAGGAATACAGGTTCAAAGGGTTTGCGAATTGCAGGAGCAAAAATGTGATTTATATTGCTCAGTGTCAATGCTGCCCAGCCGTTTATGTGGGGAAAACAAATAGAATGCTCAAGGAGCATATACTGAGACACTGTCAAGACATTAGAAATCAAGTAAATACGAATGCTCTATATGGTCATATTAAAGTTAATGGAGACCATACTTTTAAATTTATGGTCATAAGCAGGCTAGTAGAAACAATACAAAGAGAGGATCTGGCCAACTATACCGAAACTGAGGAAACAAAATGGATCATGAACCTTAGAGCGGACCAGAAACCTGGATTAAATGAAATTGTACCACTCAAAACCATCCTAAAAGGAAGGGCACTAAAGAAATAATGCATATGCATTAATTCTGTGTTATTTCACTTTAAAAACTCCAAGCTTTTAGCTAACACTAAGTAAATAGAACATGCACTCTGAATGAGAGGTGTGTCCATACACCAAAACTTTATTGGATGATTGAATGAATGAGCTGCAGGAAGCTCTTTTTAAATGAAAGGAAGCTGCTTTTTTCTTTAGGATTTGATAAAGGTTCAACAACTGAAAGCGCTTATCTAGACAGCAGCTGCAGGATTACGTTTTATTTTGTTAATAAAGGAACTGATTTTAACAATTTCAAACATTTTACTTCAGCTTGGGTGGCAGCAGCAAGTTTGCTTTCAATCCTATCACAGGAGCAAGGTTGGGAGGTAAGTACTGCAAATATGTGTGTGTGTGTGTGTGTGTGTGTGTGTGTGTGTGTGTGTGTGTGTGTGTGTGTGTGTGTGTGTGTGTGTGTGCGTGTGTGCGTGTGTGCATGTGTGTGCGTGCGTGTGCATGCGTGTGCGTGTGTGTGCGTGTGTGTGTGTGTGTGTGTGTGTGTGTGTGTGTGTGTGTGTGTGTGTGTGTGTGTGTGTGTGTGTGCGTGCGTGTGCGTGTGTGCATGTGTGTGCGTGCGTGCGTGTGCGTGTGTGTGTGTGTGTGTGTGTGTGTGTGTGTGTGTGTGTGTGTGTGTGTGTGTGTGTGTGTGTGTGTATCTGTGTTTTTATATGTTTGTAGATGCCTATGCAACTTTGTTGTGTGGCTTGGTAGTGGGAACACTAGCACAATTAAAAGTAATTGTGCAATGTTCAATTCAGAAACATGATAATGAGCTGCAAATGGAATTTTATTCTATGTGGCATTATTATGTCTCTGAATCATAGTATATTACTATTGCAGCATTGCCCAGATAGCATTGCTGGTGGTACATTTTCTGAATCACAGCCGAAGTGTGACTGTCATTACTCTTTTTACCTAGGGTGCTTAAGTTTACTATGTTCTCAACAAACTTAGTTGGAAGATATCTTCTGGTCCATTAGATGTAACCAGCATGTTATAATTTTTTTTACATTTTAGAATATCAGTTCATAGTCAACCTGTAATGAGAAATATAAAAGTAAGACTACTACAACCAAGAACTGAAGGGGGGACCACAAACAACAAGCATTAAACACTAGTTGAAGAGGTAGGGGAAATAATCTCAACAATAACCATTAAACATAAATTTTGGAGGTAGGGAGGGTGGACTTAAACAGCTAAACAGCAGGCACTGAATGTAACATTAGGAAGTAGGAGGAGAAATCTGAGACAACAGACATGGAATATGACTTTATACATTCTAAACATGAGATATGAATTCTGCAGACAAGAGAAAAGCAGCCCTGGTTATCAATCAGTGGACATGTCTTCAGCAGAGCCATAGCCAGCTCATCTAATGCTCAGTGTTGCTCCTTGATGTGGCAACCATCATCCCTTGGCTGAGGCTCAAAAACAAAAGGTCTGTTCTCTGATCTGACTCTCCTCATTTCTCTTCTAAGGAGGAGCACCAGGTCTCCATCATCTCAATGTGAAGTGAAATAAAAAATGTAGCAAACTCCTGACTGCAGAAGTATCAGAATTCATTTATGTATTGTTATTCAGAAATGCCAATATGGAGAAGAATACTGGTACTGCAATTCTATACTCTACCACCCTGTGCCTGGGGTGGCTGCCCCCTTCACCCAACCCAAGCTACATGTCTGGTCTTCAGGAGATAAAAAATGAGCCAAGACAATAAGTCAACATTGGGAGAGGAGACCCAAAATGGCAAGAACTGAATATGAATTGGGGAGTGAAAGGTGGAGCCCATGGTAGCAGACACCATATATTGCTTCAGAGGGTGGAAAGAAGCTGATATGGACAGCAAACATGAATTTTGACTTAGAGAGAAGGAAGCGTGAGAACACAGAAAAATGAATGGTGAGCATCGGTTCCTGAGGTGACAGAAGAGACCCAGCACAACAAATGCTAACATGAATTGAGGAAGTAGCAGAGGACATTGAGACAATGAACAAGGAACTAAAATTAGGGATATGGGAAAGAGAAACCCTAGGCAACAAATAGTGAATTTTAATTCTGGATGTAGCAATGGAGACTGGGAAAACAAACACTGAGCATGAATTAAGTAGGTAGAAGGGGAACTCCAGGACAAAAAGAACTAAGCATGAATTCAGGACGTGGGAGGAAAGACCCAGGACAATAAACAGTAAATATGAATTAGGACTGTGAGGGAGCAGAACTGGGACAATAAACACTGAACGTGAATTAGGGAGGTAGGAAAGAAAACCCCAAGACAGCAAGAAATAAACATGAATTCAAAAGGTAGGAGAGGAGACCCAAAACAACAAACACTAGATGTGACAGGGGAGACCAGAAAAACAATCAATTAGCATGAAGTAGGGAGGTAAAAGGACAGTCCAGGGACAACAAGAATGAAACATGAATTCATGAGGTGGGAGGGAAGACCCAGGATAACTGAATGCGAATGGTAGGAGATAGAGACCAGGGGCAACAAACACCAACCATGAGTTCAGCAAGTTGCAAGGCAGTTCCAGAACAGTAAGTATTTGGAAGGTGGGAGAGATGACCTGGGAAAACAAGCAGTGACCATAGACTCAGAAGGTAGGAGGTGGAACCCTAGACAGCAAACAATAAACACTCATTCTGGAGACATTGATGGCCTAAGACAACAAGCAGTGAGCATGTATTTAGAAGATGGAAGGGCATAACCCATGACAACAAGCAGGGAACAAAAACTGAGGTGAGGGGGTTGACCCAGGAAAATAAGAAATGAACTAAAATTAATAAGATGTGAAGAGATGATTCAGGACAACAAGCAAAGAAGAGAAATTAAGGATGCAAGATGTGGACATCTGAGTGCAAGGCTTACATGCAGCACTTATTTCCAAAAATTAGCTCTATATGGTAAGACTGAGAATGAGGTATCCAAGGGATATCTCCTCTCTTTGAGATGCAGCAACCTTGCAGCTGGCCTAGATAATTAGCAGAAATGTGGGAAGTGCAGTCATGGCAGGGAAGGCTTGGCCCCTCCTTACAAAACAAGTTTCATAACCAATTTCTAACATTTTCACTGCAGTTACTGTTTGAGAGTTGATGTTGCATTATGACTACACTTATGAGAGTATATCACAAAAGTCTCTAAGTTTCTTTAGGCTGCAATTTAGAACTGGCTATACAAAACACACTATAAGTACCATCAAAAACACTGAAGTGTTATTTGGTGCACAATACAAACTAAATATGGCCAAAAACCATCATAGATTTTGTACTAACAACCCCTTCATAACTCTCAACTGTACAGATTTTTGCATAATGTCCAAATTTTTGCCTTATATTTTTGACCTGTTATTCACAATATTATGGTTTACTGGCAAATCATTCCCAAATCTTTGAGTACTGAAGTCAGAAAATAATGACAGACATTAGAGATTTAGACTTCATACCCTTCAGAAATTCATGCTAATACAAAACCTGTTATTTAATCAACTTTCTAAGTTTGCAGGAGCAATATTTAAAAATTGTCCCTATTTTTGGGCCTTTACCCCCCCCCCCATTATTTATGGCTTTGTCCAGATTAATTGCTCTAAAAGGTTGACAGCTATGAACACCTTACTTAAACCAATCAACAAAAAACATGGCATTGTCTTAGATAAACACTAGTGTTTTTCACTCTCACAAAGAAGCCCAAACAGAAAGTGTTTTGTAATAACTGAAAGTTGTATACAAATTTTCTCACTTACTTACTCTAGACATTAGATAAGCCATTAGCAACAAAATGCTCTTCCAAGAGCTGAATACAGACTTTCTATTATTTCTCTTCCTTCTGCTACAAATACAAAATTCATTCAAATTGTACATAAAATATTGTAATTCATTAATGTATCCCCAATCCCCATCAAATGAATGACACTGTGATGCCCTTCAAGAAACTGATTATCAGTCTCAGCTAGATCAACCTTTCTACTAAATTCTCCTGACGTTTTAACTCATACTCAGGTCTTACTGTTCACCTTTATGAAAAAAATATAAACTCAAACAATTAATTTGTGTCTCAAGGGAAGATTTAGCATATGAACTTGTCCAATCACACTTCTCCCTCTCCATTAATAAACCAAACCTTCTCTAAAATTATCCTTGCATCATTGACTACTACTCTATATTCTATAAGGAGCCTAGAAACATTAGAAATGTTTAAAAAGAAACTGAAAGAGACTTTGGCGAAAGAAAGCAAATGCCCATTTTTTAAAAAATTGCAAGTTAATACTTTGTCATTTTGTACGTGACTGTGTCCTTAACTTTCATCTTCAACTTTCCTCCATAAGATTGCTATATCGTACAGTGTATATATGATTTCTGTAAATACTAATGCTGTACATAACTTCATCTACTTTACATTACACAGTATATTGTACTGCACAGCTCTACCTTAATTGCATGTAACATCAAACTTGTTATACTAATTCAGCATGATATTTATAAACAACTCTTTTTTATCTTCTGCATCTACTCATTTGTGTATTTAAAGTGTACCATAATTTTATTTATTATTGTGTTTTATCCATCTTTTATATCTTTTATACCTACCCAATACCTAATCGATGCTCTGTCTTCTTTGTATTCAAAATGTCTTCAGTGTACTGCCTGTTGTGATTACTGTTTTTTTTCCATATGTGTCTTGCCATATTTGGCCATGGTCATGATAGAAAAGGGTCCCAGGACCAGCTGGCTTGCCAAGTTAACAAACAAATAAATAAAAAGCCGGGAAACCCAGCATAGCAAGAACTGAACATGAATTCAGGAGGTGGGAGTGGGTGACCTGGGGGAAAAAGCACTGCATACAATGTAGGGAGTCAGAGAGTATAAGGGCAATGCCATTGTTCATAAGGTAAGGTTCCAAAAATTATATTCTGCAAATCTGATTAGAAAGAAATATTCACCAGCTTAAAATATAGTCATATTTTTGGCAATGTTTTGGGACAAAGCTTTCAGAATACTGGTTCTAGAGGTGTATAACTTTAAGTACTAGAAACATTTTTTCAAACTGAGTGAAAAAGTGTTGGACTGGATTTTGTGAAGTTGCAAAGAAAAATCTGCCTTATTAAATGCAGTGTCATAATTTTGGTATTGTAAAATATTTTGTTACAAAATTTCATCTCATGGGTCTGTGACATGGAGTTTCAAGTGTGTTTCCAAGTATTTCTTAGATGGTGAGGTTTGCAGTTCTGTCTTACAAGGTGAAATTGCATTTTGACACAGAAATGTGCAGGAGCCCTGTAGCTCCCAATGAGCTGTCATATATCACATTTTGCAAACCTAAGGCAAAAATGTTGTACTTCATTAAATATATGAGGAAGTGTTCACTAAACTAAACAGTGAGTCATAACTTGTTAGTAATATTTTGCGACACAACTTTCAGAAAACATCTTAGGAGCATGTGTTATGAAGTCTGAAGTACTGTTGTGTATTTATATGGCATGACTTTGCAATAACTGCTGAAGTGACATTCTGACATGGCTGACTGCATAGTGGTGGCACAATTCATAAGGTGGGGATACATACTTTGTGTTTATTTAGTCTACAAATTTTAATGAATTTGAAGTAATGGGCAATTGTTTGAAGTCATGGTGGGAAAAGAATGTAAATTCATTACATAGCAGAGATTCATGGGTGAGAATGACCACTAGTTAAGGGAAGCCATTCATGTTGCAAGATTATATAAGGCAAGTATGGCATGGAGTGAGCCTGTGATAAGAGGATCAGTAGGAGGTGTGGAATAATAACAGACTTTTCTTAATTTAGTAGAAGCAAAGTAAAACAGGCATGATGGATGGTAGAAACTCCAAATTCAAACTGACAATACAAAAAAACACAAATCTACCTTTGAAGTAGAAACCCAACTCCAGAAAGGAAGCCACAGAGACCACTGGTCTAAAAATTAACATGGACCAATTTTATTTAAGATTTTAATTAGCAAGAAGCTTTACATCTGAGACAATAACCAGACTTCATTAGAATGTTCACCCAAAATGCCTTTTATAGCAATATATTAATTGAATAATTGATATCAAATAAACAAATTCCAATGAGTCTTACTGAATTAGAAAGACTTTCATAGTAAAACATCTCTAAAAGATAAACATGTTCTTTTAATAAAACACAGTTAAACAGTTTTATTAAATAGAAAATAGTAAATAATGCATTTTAAATATCAGATATATGTATTATAAAAATGTGTATAAAACTGACAAAACCATGTGAGTGTAAAAAATAATGTAAAACACATGAAAATGTATAGACTCTTACCAATACTTTTTTCCTAAATGTTTTAATTCTATTCAGCTTAAATTATTGTAGCTGGCCATAGTTTATTGGCCCTTTGATTTAATACAGGAACTATAGAAGTACATTCATTAATACCTGGGAAGTGTGTCGAATCCAGTCTTAATTTCCATCACGTTCTCTTAGTTCAAGATGGTCTTTCCAAGGACTACCCCTGGGGTTGAGAGTTATTTTCTCCAGAATAATGAATGAAAAATGTTTAAATCCTTTAGAAATCATTGAATGCCTGTATAGAGCATTTTATTACCTTTTAGAATGTCATAATTATGTTCATAGATTTGTTTTCTTAGTTGCTTTTCCATTTTCCCAATGTAAAAGGTGGAACAGATGGAACAAATAGCCAAATATATTAATCCCTTGGTTAGACAATTTATATCTTGTGTATAAACAACAGATTTTAAACTGTTGTTAAGTTGACCACAGCTCCCACGTTTTCTAGTACCTTTTTCTTTTTTTCACTTCTAAATGTGGGTTCTTTCTGGAGTTGGTTTTCTGCTTTTAAGGTGGATTTGTGTTTTTTGTTTTCTTAATTTAGGAAAAAATAATGGAACGTTTGTGGTGTGGACAACATGCACACTGAAATGGAAACAGAATGGTACTGTAGGAATAAGCACAGTGGGTGAATGGGCTGGCTGCTTCATTTACTTTGTGTTCATAGATTGGACATTTTATTTATGGAAATACTGCTCTCTGCACTTTACTATACAACTGTAGTTGTGCTTTCAAAAGCAACAGCTGCATATTGGTTATCTTTGATACAGGGGACCATGCAGATTTTTTTCACATAATAGTAGTAATACCAATTTGTTAACCAGACAGGCTCACTGAACACACAGTCCTTTTTAAGAGAGACCTGGGTCTCATTAAGTGGCTTGTTCAAGACCACACAGTAGGCAAATTAGGGCTGAGGGGAATCAAACCCTATACCTGGGAATAAACATTGTGGATAGATGTCTGCATTTTATAAAGGATGCAGTTGTGGTCTAATCTACAACTTGGCTGTCCTAAATATATATTATAAAAATGAGTATGTCAGGCTATAGTACATGGAATGAAGATGAAGAAATCCAGTAGGTGAAAAGGAAGTGGTTTGTTTTACTTTATCTTTATATCGTGTTTTTTATTAAACAATCATGACCATTAATAAAACTGCCATGCTGACCAATGTAATATGCAAAGCTGAGTCCTGAACTCAATCCACAACTGAAGAACTGGTCATTAAGTGAGATACTAAGGGCTATGATCAGATAGCATTGTCATTGCTGGAGACCACCAGACAAGTAATGTCACAGTCTATGTGATGTGGCAGAGGAGATTCTGTTATTAATATCTACTACATGAAATGTTAAGGAATACAGGTCAGTTGTGACAATGTCACTAATAAACAGCAGGCAGCTTTAGCATGGTCAAGATAGTCTGTCTAATTAGATTTAATTATAAATAATTACTTGGAATGGTCAAGGTGTTCTTCCAAACAACTTCTTCACATAGCAGGTTCTGTACTACCACAGTGAGTAGTAGAAAGAGACTCCAAGTAGACATTAAAGAGAGCATAGAACAGGTGAATTAAAGAAGAGAAGGATTTTAAATTTACCTAAAGTATAGAAAAACTGTTTATTCTCTCCTCCTACTATCCAGTAAATGTAGTATAGTGCTGAATATGTACCAGAAAAAAAATGAACTTTAAAGATTAACTGAAAGCAAAGGAACAATCTCTTGGCAGCAAACTTTAGTATTTCAATTTCCCAAAGTCACATAACTTTGGGGTTATAATATACTTTCAGGAAGATGAAGTGCAGGGAGCAGATGTCTCTGTTTTCATTTGTTTTAAATTTGTGTTTTACATCTGGTAAAGATTTTATATCTTTTTGTATTTTATGATCTGTCATCTTTTAGTCACTTATGTGTCAGTCTTCCAAATTTGAAGCCTTAATCTGGTGTGCATATAGAGTACTGAGAGGTAGGAGATGTTTGGAGTACTGGCACTGCTTAGTAACATGGCCTCGATGATGGGGGCAGGACAAACTTAATTATAAGTAACTAATATTATTCTAATTTTACCCTCTTTATAGCTCAGTATCAACCCATTCTTTCAACCACTCAGCTCTGCTTTCTTTCTCCTGGCCTACCAGCTGTAGCACACCACAGTCCTATGACAGATACACTCCCTGTAGGAGGATTCATATTCATTTTTAGAGACATATACCTTAAGACTGACAGTAAGTTGATAGGAGCTCTCTCTCTCTCTCTCTCTCTCCAATATGACACCCCACTACCACAGCTGTAGATTTGAGTCCTCAGTCAGGTGTTGCAAGCCTAGTTCTCCACCGCCCTCTCTGTGAAACAAGTGCTCTGTGTCCCTGCTCCAAGTAGCTCACACACACACTCTTTGAGATTTGATTTTCACACACACACACACACACACATACAGAAACACACACACACACACACACACACACACACACACACACACACACACACACACACACACACACACACACACACATGGGAAAGGCTGGCACAGATGTTCTAGCTCTGCTACCTTTGCCCAAACTATAAATTAGTTATACTGCCACCAGCCAGCTATTCTAAGGCTGATACAAGTCTACCAAATTATACCAAGTAAAATTAATAGTAATACAAATGGTAGTGCCTGACCAATGCAACAAGGCTTTTAAGATTGGTCATAATGTTACCAAATAAATAAGTACTCTCAAATATTATAATATTCTCTAAAAGACCAACCACAATGAAAAGTTTAAGTATATTTAATAATAAATAATAAAAGGACATGAAAATACCTATCTATTTACAATAAACACCAGAGTTTCAGACACAGGAACTATTAAAAATAACACTGAGGGATAGATTCACACAGATACAGAAAAACAGTACTTAATTAATCTCACTGTATTTTTCTGACTGATTTAAAGGATTACTACTCCCTGGTTACTTACTAAAGCAAGGCAAGATGAAGTGGGTGAGTGATCCTTCTTTGTCAGGTTTAAAATACAGACTGCTCTGAGACTTCTGTCTCATCTAGTATTAAAACATCATTTTTGTGCTGGATTACAGAATGACATTACATATATCTGGTCATCTGATGCTGGTTCCCACACTACCCCCTTTGCTAGAAAATGAACCAGAATTTAGCACATACGTTTTACAATACACACAGATACAGCTTTGCTGAGATGTGTTATAGCACACACACACACACACACACACACACACGCACACACACACATACATAAACACAGACACACACACACACACACACACACACACACATATGAAAGGCTGGCACAGATATTCTAGCTCTGCTACCTTTGCCCAAACTATAAATTAGTTATACTGCCACCAGCCAGCTATTCTAAGGCTGATACAAGGCTACCAAATTATACCAAGTAAGATTAATAGTAATACAAATGGTAGTGCCTGACCAATGCAACAAGGCTTTTAAGATTGGTTATAATGTTACCAAATAAATAAGTACTCTCAAATATTATAATATTCTCTAAAAGACCAACCACAATGAAAAGTTTAAGTATATTTAATAATAAATAATAAAAGGACATGAAAATACCTATCTATTTGCAATAAACACCAGAGTTTCAGCCACAGGAAATATTAAAAATAACACTGAGGGATAGATTCACACAGATACAGAAAAACAGTACTTAATTAATCTCACTGTATTTTTCTGAATGATTTAAAGGATTACTACTCCCTGGTTACTTACTAAAGCAAGGCAAGATGAAGTGGGTGAGTGATCCTTCTTTCTCAGGTTTAAAAAACAGACTGCTCTGAGACTTCTGTCTCATCTAGTATTAAAACATCATTTTTGTGCTGGATTACAGAATGACATTACATATATCTGGTCATCTGATGCTGGTTCCCACACTACCCCCTTTGCTAGAAACTGAACCAGAATTTAGCACATACGTTTTACAATACACACAGATACAGCTTTGCTGAGATGTGTTATAGCATCTAGAAGCTATAAAACCATTTCAAAACTTCCATCCTTCCAGGGTAGCAATTAGTTCACCCCTAAGGACAATACAGTATGATTCCTAGTTCTGGTTTTCACTTTCACAAACATTTTGTCTCTGTCTGCAATCAAAACTGTAAGACACAATCTTTATGGCCTAAACCAGGTGATTTAATTTCAGACTATTTTTCAAAAGTTACTTGGACTGAGAGTAACCTCTTCTCTTCCAGTATCCTCTGTTACAATATATTCATTTCAGCACTTACAATATAGTCTGACATACATATGTATTTATTTTCTGTCCAGCAGGACCCACTGTTAGTACATTTTTAACACAAGCAGCTTTACAAATACATTTTCAACAAAAACATCTGCACAAATCAGTTTCAGATACAAATGACATGTAATTCTTTACAAAACTCCAGCTAGCTATGCTGGCATATGTTATACATCCATTGTCCTACTTCTGCTTACAATGCTGGCAATACCTCACATCATCATAGCAGCTACAAGTACTCCACATAGAAGTCCCATCTACATCACTGGCTATAGCACTTTTACATACCAGTGCCAACTACAGAGCTTCCATACACCAGTCACAGTTATGGCAGTTCCACACACCAGTTCCAGCAATAGCACTTTCATAAACCAATCCCAGCTATGGCAATTCCATACACCAGTCCCAGCTATGGCACTTCCACACACCAGTCCCAGCTATGGCACTTCCATGCATCTGACCCATCTATGGCACTTCCACACATCAGTCCCAGCTATGGCACTTCCACACACCTGTCCCAGCTCTGGCACATTCACAGACCACTTCCAGCTATGGCAATTCTGCACACCAATCCCAGCCATGGCACATCCACACACCAGTCCCAGCTATGGCACATTCATACACTAGTCCCAGTTATAACACTTCCACACCTGCCCCAGCTATGGCACATGCACAAACCAGTCCCAGCTATGGCACATCCACACACCTGTCCCAGCTATGCCACTTTCACACACCAGTCCCAGCTATGGCACTTCCACAAAACACTCCAAGCTACATCACTTCCACACACCTGTCCCAGCTACAGCATATCAACACACCAGTTCCAGCTGTAGCAATTCCACACACAAGTCCCAGCTAAGGCACTTCCACACACCTCATCCAGCTATGGCACATTCACACACCAGTCCCAGTCATGGCACTTCCACACACCAGTTCCACCTATGGCACATCCACATATCTGTCCCAGCTATGGCACATCAACATACCTGTCTGAGCTATGGGACTTCTACACATCTGTCCCAGCTATGGCACATCCACACACCAGTCCCAGCTATGGCACTTCCAAACACCAGTCCCAACTGTTGCACATCCACACACCAGTCCCAGTTATGCCACTTCCACCACCTGTCCCAGCTATGGAACTTCCACAAACCAGTTCCAGCTATGGCACATCCACACACCTGCCCCAGCTATGCCACTTTCACACTCAAGTCCCAGCTATGCTACATCTACACACCAGTTCCAGCTATGGCATATCCACATATATGTCCCAGCTATGGCACATCCACATACCTGTCCCAGCTATGTGACTTCCACACATCTGTCCCAGCTATGGCACTTCCACACACCTGTCTCAGCTATGGCACATCCACAAACCAGTCCCAGCTATGGCACTTCCACACACTAGTCCCAGCTATGGCATATCCACATACCAGTCCCAGCTATGGCATATCCACATACCAGTCCCAGCTATGGCACTTCTACAAACCACTCCCAGCCACAGAACTTCCACACACCTGTCCTGGCTGTGGCACATCAACACACCAGCTCCAGATGTGGCAATTCCACACACCAGTCCCAGCTATGGTACTTTCACACACCTGTCCCAGCTATGCCACATCCACACACCAGTCCCAGCTATGGCACTTCTAAACACAAGTCACAGCTATGGCACATCCACACACCATTCCCAGTTATGGCACTTCCACACACCAGCCCAGCTGTGACATTTCCACACACCAGTCCCAGCTATGAAACATCCACACACCCATCCCAGCTATGGCACTTCCACACACCTGTCCTTGCTATGGCACATACACACACCAGTACCAGCTATGGAACTTCCACACACCAGTCACAGCTATGGCACATTCACACACCAGTCCCAGCTATGGCACATCCACACACCAGTCCAGCTATGGCACTTCCACACATCAGTCCCAGCAATGGCACACCCACAGACCAATCCCAGCTATGGTACTTCCACATACTAGTCCCAGCTGTGGCACGTCCACACACCAGTCCCAGTGATGGCAATTCCACACACCGTTCCCAGCTATGGCACATTCACATACCAGTCCCAACTATGGCACTTCCACACACCAGTCCCAGCTGTGACACTTCCACACACCAGTCCCGGCTATGAAATAACCATACACCCATCCCAGCTATGGCACTTCCACACACCTGTCATGCTATGGCACATAAACCAGTGCCAGCTATGGCACTTCCACACACCAGTCCCAACTATGGCACATCCACACACCAGTCCCAGCTATGGCACATGCACACACCTGTCCCAGGTATGGCACATCCCCACACTTTTCTCCCAGCTATGGGACATCCACACATCTGTTCTAGGTATGGCGCATCCACATACCAGTCCCAGCTATGGCATATTCACATACCAGTCCCAGCTATGGCACTTCCACACACCAGTCCAGGCTGTGGTGCTTCCACACATCTGACCCATCTATGGCACTTCCACACACCTGTCTCAGTTATGGCACATATATACACCAGTTCCAGCTATGGCACTTCCACACACCAGTCCCATCTATGGCATATTCAAATACCAGTCCCAGCTATGGCACTTCCACAAACCAATCCCAGCTACAGCACTTCCACACACCTGTCCTGGCTGTGACACATTGACACACCAGTCCCAAATTTGGCAATTCCACACACCAGTCACAGCTATGGCACTTCCCCAGCTATGGCACATCCACACCCCAGTCCCAGCTATGGCACTTCCATACAGAAGTCCCAGCTATGGCACATCCCCACACCATTCCCAGCTATGGCACTTCCATATACCAGTCTCAGCTGTAACACTTCCACACACCAGTCCCAGCTATGAAACATCCACACACCCAGCCTAGCTATGGCATTTCCACATACCTGTCCCTGCTATGCCAGCTATAGCACTTTCACACGCCAGTTCCAGCTAATGCACATCCACACACCAATCCCAGTTATGGTACTTCCACACAGTAGTCCCAGCTGTGGCATTTCCTCACACCATTCCCAGCGGTGGCACTTCCACACACTGGTCCCAAGTATGGCACATTCACACACCAGTCCCAAGTATGGCACTTCCACACACCAGTCTCAGCTGTGGCACTTCCACACATCTGACTCATCTATAGCACTTCCACACACCAGTCCCAGCTATGGCACTTCCACACACCAGTCCCAAATATGGCACATTCACAAACAAGTCCCAGCTATGGCACTTCTACACACCAGTCTCAACTGTGGTGCTTCCACACATCTGACCCATCTATGGCACTTCCACACACCAGTCCCAGCTAATCTGCTTCCATGCACAACAGTACCAACTACAATGACTGCACTCCATTCCCAGCTACACTGCTTCTGCACATTAGTGCCAGATAAAATACATCCACACACCAATCCCAGATACAGAGTTTCCAGCTACCACTCCCAGCTAAAGTGCTTTGCACATCAGTACTAGCTAAAATGCCCTATATACCAGTTCCAGCTAAAATGCCCTGCATACCAGTCCCAGCTAATGTGTCCCTGCACACCAGTCTCAGCTAAAGTGCCCCCATGCACCAGTCCCAGTTAAAGTGCTCCACATACCAGTGCCAGCTAAAGTGCCCCTGCACATCATCCCACCTAAAGTGCCCTGCATACCAGTCACAGCTAAAGTGCCCCACATTCCTGTCCAGCTAAAGTGCCCTGCATATCAGTCCCAGCTAAAATGCCCTAACCATCAGTCTCAGCTAAAATTTCCTGCACACTATTCCCAATTAAAGTGCCCAACATATCAGTCCCAAATAAAGTGCCTCTGCACATCAGTCCTAGCTAAAATTTCCCACACATCAATCCCAGCTAAATTTCTTCCGCACACCAGTTTCAGCTGAACTGCTTCTATAAACCATTTGTAGCTAGACCACTTCCACACTGCAATCACAGCTACAGTGCTTCAACACTGCAATAAAAGCTATGGCACTTTTGTACAACAGTCACAGTGACAGAACTTTCAAACACCATTCCCAGCAAAAATATTTCTCCATACCAGTCCAGCTATAATGCTTCCACACACCAGATCCAATTACACTGCATCAAAATATAGACCTTCCATTAACCAGTCTCATCTAAACTGTTTCTGCACCGCATACCAAGCCACAATTCCAGTGCTTCTACACTCCATTCCATGCATAGTGTTTTTGTACAGCAGACACAGTAACTGTGTTTACCTGTACAGCTTCCCAATCCTAGTACTAACTGCAGTGCTTCCATATGACAATGTCATCTCGAGTGTTTCCACATGACAGTGCCAGCCACAGAGCTTCTGGACACCAGGGCCAGTTATAGGACATGCATGCCCATGTGCCAGCTACAGTGCTTCTATACATTCGTCTCAACCCCAGAGCTTCAGCACACCAGCCCTGGCTACAGTGTTCCTTCACACCTGTCTCAGCTACAGGCCATCAGCATATCTGTCTCAGCTGCAGAGCTTCCATACAGCAATCCCAGCTATAGTGCTTCTGTACACTTGTCTCACCTATAGAGCTTCCACACACCAGCCCTGGCTTCAGTGTGCCTGCACACCTGTCTCAGTTACTGAACTTCTGCTTGCCATTGCTGGCTACAGGGCTTCTTCATACCTGTTTTAGCTACAGAGCTTATACACACCAGTCCTGACTACAGAGCTTCGGCATACATTGTTTCAGCTGCAGAGCTTCTGTGCATCAGTTCCAGCTATAGATCTTCTGCACACCTGTCTCATTTATAGAGTTTCTGTATGCTGTTTCAGCTACAGTGAGATCAGGTGAGTGCATTTCTCTCCAAGAAAGAAAGAAAATTGCTGTGCAAACAAATGATCCAGATATCTGCAGGATGTCATTATGTCAACATGGTAATGCTGAGAACTCACATTGCTAAATAGATTTTTCCCCCTTCAGGCTTAGACAGTGGCACAGTTTACCAACATTCTATTTCCCAAAATTAAATATGTAGAACATTGAATAAAAAGTAACATAAAACAGGATCAGATAGCGCACAGTTTTCCTCAACCTTTATAATGTTGCTGCTGTCCAGTGTAAAACTTTAAATCCCATCTGTGGCTCTCACCTTGACTGAGTGCTAAAAGAGAATGCACTGAAAATGTTTGTCCCTTTAAGTGTATTTACACCTCCAAGATAAAAGTGAGGTCTGATGACATATGTGCTGTTAGTATATGCACCATATGAGACATCATGTATTTGACTCTACCAAAAAAGAAAGCTATTTCCTGAAATAGAGAAGCAAATGCCTGGGATAATGGCAACTTTTGTTTACATATAAGTAGTCCAGCTGCTTGAGATGCTTGCGGGATCACTTCAGAGAAACTAATTTTATTCTTACCTTTAAAGCTATCATCCTCATGTTGTCTGATGATTCCCACATCTATGTGACAGTGAACCTGGTACATCTGATTTTGACACTGACAGAATCTGCATTGCTTTGCATTTAAATGATGCTATGCACTGATACAGATGTCTTAGCTTGTAGTAACAGTTAACCTCTCTTCACCAGTTTGTTAGTTTGTATTAACAGTTTTTTGGCATCAGTCTAACAGGCACTGACTGTACCTCCAGAAAGCCCAGAAATAAATGCTGCAATCTTTAATTACTTACATGAAGCTCTGTGGTGGATATTGATCAATACTGAATCTTGGGAAGGTGTTTCAGTGAAACTTTTTTTCTTCATTTGTGGGTTGAGTGACCTTGGATTTTAAAGTTACAAGCAAGGCCTTTGCTTAAGGAGTAAGAGCCATCTACTAACAAATGAAATAAAAATTGTCATAATGCTATTCACTTGGTCTTAACCAAATAGTGTTGGACTATTTGTTGTCACGGAGATGGCAATATTTAAAATGTGCCCTTATGAATCACATCCGTATAGCTTTTTGAATTCAGTACATAATCATTTGCAGCCTCTTGCTGCAGACCTTAAAGGTCATTAAATCTAAACATGTTTCACTGCTTCCCTTTAATGAGGCTGGTTTGCAGCTCATAATCTACTCTGGTTGTATCAATGGACAAAATTAGATTAATTTACGTTTTATTTCACTTTTTTCTTTTCTTTTTCTTTTTATAATCATAAGAAATAGTGCATCATTAAGAACAACGTATCTGATAAAGATTACAGAAAGCACTGAAATATCTCTCTACTATAAATGCAAAGCACTTGCAGATGTATTCCTTATCATAGGAGGCTTTATTAGGATGCTGTTATATATGAAGAATATGCATTTCAGAATGCCTTGTTAGCTCCTGAACACGGTGTCTATGTAGCCCTCAGAACAGAACGTTCCCTTGTTTCACATTTTCAGATTCAGTAGATTAAACTTGCAGTCATTGGTTGTCAGGTCCAATGAATTGTGCCAGGGTAAGATCATTCTGCCAGACCTCTTCAGCCAGTGTGTTCATTATGAGGCTATATTTTATACTCAGCCTTATTTAACTATAAACTGCATGAACCGGTTTCTTTCACAATGCTTTTTCTTTTACAATGCTGTCAATCTGTAACACGTCTTAATCAGACGATGGGTGCTGTGGATTAAATAAGAGACTTTCCACTGTTCTATTTTAGTTTAAAACAAACAAACTAATAACTTAGTCCAAAGGGTATCAGTTTAGCTTCTGTTGTTGGGACTTTAGTGTTAATTCACTGTTTGGAACTAGATTTATTTCACAGATGGAAATAGCTTATACAGGCTGCAGGCACTTCGGTTCTGAAGTTCAGGAGGACTGGTAAGGACTGCAGGGTACAAAACACACACACACACACACACACACACACACACACACACACACACACAAATACACAGGTACACACACACAAAAACACACATTTATATATGCATGTGCATGTTTGCTCACTTGTGCACACACAAACACGCACACACACATTTATATATGCATACGCATGTTTGCTCACTTGTGCACGCACTCACAAACACACACACACACGCACCAATGTGATCACACAAGCACATTCTCATTTGCATATGTATATATACACACACATAGACAGATAGATATAGACATATATACAAGGAGAAAATGTGTATGTATATACAGGTCCTACCATGTTTACAATGAGTGAATCAGGTGTATACAAACACACACACACACACACACACAGATACATATGGATATATATGGATATATCCTCCAGTAAAACCCTGCACTTGCTCATATAAGCAATTTCTATAAGTTAAGCACTAATAATCTAAATAAGCACTACATCCTCATATACTCCCCTTGAGTACTTTATCCCCTATTGGTCCTTTCTGATTCAGTTGCAAATGAGTTCCCTATACTATTCTAGCATGTCCAAAGGTCAGTTACTGGTTTCCTCTCCAGTCCAGCTGGTGAATCTGGGAATCTTGAGGCAATGTTACAACTGCCTCATGTACACAGACAGCCCTCTCCTCCTCCCAACAAGTACAAATTTATGTGAGAGATGCAACCATATAGCCAAACTGGAGGCTGAGCTCTCTCGACTTAGTACTGGTGTTACCAGTCAGGAGGGGAAGGTAACCACACACACCACAAATCCAGTCTCACATAGTCCTACCACAACTGCAGACCAAACACATAAACAAACTAAAACATACTCGGAGGCTCTAAATAAAAATCTGCCAAAACAGCAGAGACCTCCAAAGCAGACACCCAAGCAACCGCTACCCCAAAACAAAACACAGGCAACACATATCTCACAAAGTCAGTGTGCCAAACTGCCACAGCCCTTAAGGCTTAACAACATACCCGATACACTTGTAATAGGTGACTCTATAGTCAGACACACTGACGTCCCGCTCACCAGGCTGAACAAAGAAAAGGTCACAGTGAGCTGCCTGTCAGGTGCTAGAATCCACCACATAACACAAGCACTCAGGTCACTCCAAAGCAAGTACAAGTATGACTCAGTCATTGTCCATGCTGGTGTGAATGACCTGAGATGTACTTCCCTGGACTACATGAAAAGAGACATAGAGCAGCTCTCTGATCATGTAGCCCAGGCCGGTATGACCCTGACCTTGAGCAGCATCTTACCCTCACCAAGAATGATGCCTCAGTATAAAGACAAAGTGATCAATTTCAACAATTGGCTTAAGTATTGGTGTCATTCAAAGGGGATCCAGTATCTGTCTGCCTGGGATGACATGCTCGACAAGCCACGTTGCTTCGCAAGGGACGGGGTGCACCTGTCACCCCTCAGCTTTTGGATATTGGCAAAGGCTCTTGCCACCCCCATAGTGCCTTTTTTAGGCAAGGCTCAAAAGACAAACCCATCTCCTTAGACAACACAAGTAGAAAGAAACTAAGGGTAATGCTGCTCAATGCCAGAAGTCTAAACCTCAAGATGCACACTCTCGAAGCCCTCCTCAGTATAGAGAACATCGATGTCTGTGCAGTGACAGAAACCTGGTTCAAGGCTCCCGAGAGCACCCCAGCACTACCAGGTTATACCTCATATCATGCTTTTCGGCCCCAAAACTCAGTCCTAAACACAAAAGGAGGGGGACTATCCATATTCATCAAGGACACCCAGACCTCCAGGTTAGTGGCATTGCACGAAGCATCGAAGACCATCCATGTGCAACTAACAGCGGGCAAAACTGCCTTTCAGTTTGTAGCATGCTACAGACTACCCTCTCAAACTCAGGAACCCCACTCGGCCTTCCTGAAGACACTGGAGAATATGAAGGTCTCTCCAAATGCCATCATATTGGGGGACTTCAACTATCCAAACATAGACTGGGAGCATTACTCAAGCCCCAACACCCTAGCCCAGAGGTTCCTAGAATTCATAAACTCAAATGCTATGGAACAATTGGTCACCATTCCCACAAGAGGGGAAAACATACTAGAGCTGATCATCACCAACATGGGGACACAATGTTCCATACCAGAAGTATACCCCTCATTGGTAAGATCGGACCATAAATTAATCTCACTAGAAATCCACATCCCGCTCCCACCCCCCAGCACAAAAGACCACAGTGAAAAACTTCTCAAAAGCTAACTTCACACTTCTTAAAACCAAAGTGGAATCCTTCAAGGCCCCAGGCCAGTGGACACCATGGCCCTATCTGCCGAATCCTTTATAAACGCATTCTATGGACACCTTCAGGAATGCATGGATCATGCAATCCCAAATAAAACCAAGACCCATTCCCCCAAAGGCAGGTGTTCTGTCTGGTGGACCCCAGCCATAAATAAGCTATACAACAGAAGGAGGAAGCTACTACATGATAGAGCAAAATCCCTAAAAGGGAAGGCATCTCTGATCAGTACTAGCAAAAAACTACGATCACTTATAAAATCATCCAAGGCCACTTTCGATTAAAAAATTGCACAAGCAACAAATGATAATCATAAGGCTTTCTTTAGTTATGTTAGAAACCTGGGTGGCAACTCCCAGATATGCTCAGAGTTAGTCCATAATAACAAAAAATACACTGAACCCTGAGACATTGCCAACATCCTGGCAGACAGGTTCAGTGCAAACCCCCCCCCCCAAAAGGACAAATATCTATCCCAGCAGAGTGTTGCCTCCCTGACATCCCAGATGCCCAGGTGAGAGCCACCCTCTCAAAAGCAAAAAACACAGCATCAATGGGACCGGACAGTGTCCCGGGCTGCGTGCTACATGAACTCCAAGAAGAGCTATACCCTCATATAAAGCTGCTATTCAATCTTAGCCTTACTGCAGGATATGTACCCAAAGAATGGCGTACAGCAACAGTGGTCCCACTCCACAAAGGAGGCGCCTCTACGGACCCTGGAAACTACCGCCCCATAAGACTGACTAGCCTGGTCTACAAAGCTATGGAGAGGATCATTATGGAGCTCATAAACAAAGACATTGGGGACCTACAGATACTGGATCCTACCCAATTCGGCTTTGTCAAGGGCAGATCCTGCCTCCTGAACCTGGTAGATTTCTTTGAAACAGTCACCAAGGCCATTGATGAGGGTAAGGTGGTCCACACAGCCTACCTAGACCTCGCAAAAGCCTTTGACACAATACCCCACTGGGGCATCGTAGACAAACTCTCCAGCCTAAATGTAAACCCCTATGTCATAACATGGGTTGCAAACTGGTTCAAGGACAGAACCCACATGGTCAGAATTGCTGGATCCATGTCAGACTCTAAACCAGTTCCAAGTGGCATCCCACAGGGCTCAGTCCTGGGACCTCTCTTATTCGGAATATATTTTTCTGAGGTACAGGCTAACACGGGAGGACTGTGGCTGACCAAGTTGGCAGATGACTGCAAATTGGGCGCCATAATTGACTCTCCAGCTGACACAAGCATCCTCCAAAAGGGTCTCATAGAGACAGATAACTGGTGCCAGAGCCATGGCCTTAGACTAAACGCCAAAAAGTGTATAGTTATCCCTTTGGCAAAAACAAAGTGCCCACAAATTACCACATAGGAGGTAATCCATTAAGTACAGAAGAAGTAACTAGGGACCTGGGGACCCAAGTTGATAGTAACCCCTCCTTTGTCAGCCACATTGCCAAAGTGGTTAGAAAGACCTTCTATATAGCCCACCTTATCATGATTGGATTCACATCTAGATCAAGGGAGGTCATTGTGCCCCTTTACTCATCCCTCATCAGGCCCATAATTGAGTACAATGCCCCATTTGGGATGTACCTTACCCGACACTTGCAGCAACTAGAAGGACCCCAAAAGTACCTCACTAAGAGGATCAAGGGACTCAAACAGATGCCATATGCTGCTCGGCTAAAGAAACTCCAGCTCTACTCAGTTGCATACCGCCTACTTAGGGGCGATCTATGCCTGACGTACAAAGCCATGTCCAACCTGGAATTAATGGACATGCTCCACCTCAGAAAATCCAAATCCCTTAGAGCTACGCGATCGAGTGACTTGAACCTCAGCACAGAAATAAATAGGACATGATGGAGGGACAGATTCATAACCCAGAGGCTCCCTTCACTCTGGAATAGAATCCCAGTCCATGTTAGGCAGAGCCCCTCACTGACTCTCTTCAAGAAAAATCTTGACAAGTGGATGGAAGATCGTAGGTTTAACCCGGGGATCACTTCTGGGTCACTACTAGACAGACGCACAGTAAACACAACCTTAAAAAGGGCACATTAAACTCAGTCCAAGGGGTGGCAAAAGCCAAACACACTTTGGCTAGGCTTGTAAATGCCCTAGGGCAGACAGCCTAGTATGAACCTATGAACCTAAGTAAGTTTATGAGTGAATCAGATTATACTGCTCCCTATCACATTTTCACCACTGCCCTGCACCATGACTATTATTCTTTTTTCCCCACTGACTTTGGGAAGTGGCAGTGATGTTAACTTGCTATACATGGAATATTACAGAATTCTGTCATCTATAAATATATATGTCCTTGAGAACATTTATTTTATTCTAACATGACAAAGCAAACAATTAAATCATGTTTTAACATCAAATTTGACATGCTCATCCCAACATATAAGCCGTATGAAGCAGACAGCCATACATTCTAAGCAATTTGAGGGCGAGATAATGGTAGTGGTAATTGGATTTGAATGTGTCCCAGACTGTGTAATACTACTTGCTCTTTCAAAGCCTTTCAAACAATATCTAAACTTCATAACCGAATATAATAGTTAAAAAAATGTACATTGCATTCTCTTAGTTCTCCACACACGTGCTGCCCTCTCGTGTGGTACAGGTTTTACCTTCACATTCATTCCCACCGATACTAGTGCTATCTTTGCTCCTACACATGCAGAAACAAGCAACAATCATCATGCATACATGGATGCTCATTTAGCAAGGTTTTCTATTGCAAAACCAAACAATGCACCACGAATATTATCGTGTACACTCTAATTCTCACTGCCTACATGCCCACAATAACAAACAGAAGAACTCCACATTACAAACAGGTGAACCAGAGGCAACACTAGACTAGAAGTATAATAATCAATATACAACATGTTGTCCTCAGACTTCTTTCAAAATGCTTCACTTTCTTTGCACTCAACTGAATCAGTGTTGTATTTTTACAACTGTCATTTCTGTTTAGTTCAGTTTAGGAAATCCCATACAACAGTACATATTTGTTCACATCTGAAAGATTTATAACCATCTTTCTTTCTTGTACTATTGCTTTATTTTGTAAAACTTATTGATGAAGAAAGATCTGTTGTAATTTCCAGCTGTCCCTAATGGTCTGTTTCAGCTGTCATTTATTTTTAAGAAACCATAAAGTCGGTCAAGAGTGGATAGTGCACCAAAGAAACAATGAGAGGATATATGTATGTCTCCCGAATATTCAACAAAATATAGAAGATTTAGGATTTTGTCTGGAAATGTTTACACAGATTTTTTTATCCGCCAAGTAGACTCCAGATAATTTTTCCTCAGGCAGACAGTAAATGTTGGAGATGTGAAGGGAAAAAAGAGGTAATTGGGAACATGTTTTCTAGGAATGCAGTGAGTTGGTGGATTTTAAGGATTTCCTATGAGATTCACTGTCAGAGATGCTGGGTGGGCAGATTGGTCTAACAAGGGAGATGACTTTTTTGAGTTATGATACAGAATCAGAATTGTCTAGACATGGTAAGGCCTTGCTGTGTCTAATAATGGTGGCTGCCAAAAAAGCAATTACTAGAAAATGGAAATCCAAATATAAAGCAACTATACTGGAAGTACTGAATATAGTAACAGGGATAAAACAACTGGAATTGGGATCTTTAGCAAAGGTAGGAGCAAACTACATAGGACAAATGGAAATTGTGGGAAGAATACATACAATGGAGGAATGACGTCTAAAAGGTGGAAGGACTTAAATGAGCTAGGTAATGTTTGAGTGAGAAAGATTAGGTAAATTAAAAGGGATGTATAAGATGGCATGTGAGGAGAAATGCTTGCGACTAGGATTGTGTCAATGTAATTTGTTTTCATTTATTTAAATGTATGATTGCCTATGTAGTAAGTGATGGTTTAATAAAGATGGTTCTTGTTTTTTTAAAAAAGTCAGGAATTGAATAATTTATGTAATATTTCTTAGGTTATATGATATATAGCAATATATGCGAAGGAAAGTATTTGTTATGTTAATAATAGTGTGATTACTTTTATATTAATGTAAATTTGCCTATGTCACAAGTGATAACTCAATAAATGTGTTTGGAAAAAAAAGAGTGGATAGTGCACAACCAATTACTTCTTCTTAATAAACTAATGCCTTCTCTGACAGACACTTACGATGTGACAAATAAAAGTATAAGGCAGAGACTTCTGCTATGGCACTCCTGGAGCAGGCATGTGTACTGGTACAAATCCTCCTTGTAATACAAAGTTTACGGAAAATAGTAAGTATCAGACAAAGTACAGATAAAAGAACACTTGAATCATGTAGTATTTTAACGTGTGTCTGAAAGAAGAGAAAAAGAATGAAGAACCACAACAAATAGTGTCCCAGACAGAGAAAATGCAACTAGTGTCTAGAAACCTGTGCAAAATTACAGAGAAGACCCAAAGGAAAAGTCAGAGACATGAATCACCTAAGGAGGAAGAGGTCTCTCTAATCACAGTTTGGTTAGAAATAAAAAATATGAAGCAAATCCTCAGGGAGCATAAAGCTGAGCAAGGTAAATAGTGGGAAGAGGTGGCAATGGCCTTGAGTGATCACTCTAGTGTGATACAAACCCTCACTGATGAAAGTGCAGCATTGATGGCCAGAGTGGATGCTGCGAAAATGAGGATGGGTTATGCAGATGCAAAAATAGTTTATGTGGAAGGGCAAGCTAGAAGAAAGAACATTAGGTTAATTGGTGTTCCAGAAGTCAGAAGATGGGGACAGTGAAAAGTTTTTGAGAGATGATCTGGTTAAAGGGACTGGTGTACATGCTGCTGATCTAGTGACTGAAAAGACACACAGACAAGCATGGCACTACACACCATCAACTCAAGGGCACCCTAGAGCAACAATGGTATGATTCTAATTTTATGCATTAAAAGAAAAAGTGTTGGCAGAAGTAGAGAAACAATGGGTTATTTTGAAGTTTTAAGAAATGAAAAATGTACACAAAAGTACTCCTTACTCTTGGCGTTGAGTATGTAGACAAAAAACTGAAATGGAGGTTGTTATAGCTGGTACAACTCCATATTTTTTGTTTCCTGGGGCAACAAAGATAATTAGAGATTCAGCAGAAGCTAGGACAGTGTTACTTAAGCCAATGGACTTAGTTCTAAGCGGTCCTACTTACAGTATTTCTTCATTGAATGAAATAAACACATCACAGGCTAGAATAAGAGGTTACTTTAGAGACTTATTTATCAGTGGAAAAATTGATTTGGACACTTATAACTACATCAACATATCCATGCCAAAAAATCCAGTGATTTTCGGTATCCCGAAAATCCACAAGGATATGTTAAACCCACCACTACGTGCTCTAATTGATAGCCGCCTTTCTATAACCTATCCTTGTGCACAACTAGTAGAAACCATCTTGACTAAATACTTGAAACTTATACCTAGTATTTGTAAGGACTCATGGACATTCTTTCAAAACATGTGTAACATAGAATTTGATAGTTCAGTCAATTTTATGACAATTGACGTTGTGGACTTATACACATCTATACCTCACTTAGAAGCAGTAGAATGGATTTCCTTGATGCTTATTGAGTTAAAAGCTACACAAAATGAAATAGATATAGTATCTGAATTATTGGATATAGTTTTAACATCAAATTATTTTACTTTTAATGGGAAGTTTTACTTACAAAAACAGGGTATAGCGATGGGGTCACCATGCGGTGCCAGTGTCGCTAACCTGTTTATGGCGTATTGGGAGAAGAAGTTCATATTTTGTAACAACACTTTTATGAACAAAATCAAATACTACACAAGATACCTAGATGATGTTTTTATTTTATTTAAAGGTAATATGGAATTAGCATCATATTTGATTGACTCATTTAATACCACTACACCATTCTTAAAGTTTACATTCAACTTCTCAGAAATTGAGATTGATTATTTAGATGTAAAACTATACAAAGATCAAACTAATTCAGAATATTTTTCTACAATTCATAGGAAACCAACATACTGCAACTCATTTTTACATTTTAATAGTGCACATCCCTACAAACAAAAAAGAGCTATCATAAAAGGCCAACTAATAAAAGCAGCAAGAATGTGTAGCCGAGAAACAGCTTTTCTATATGAATGTAACAAGTTGAAGGAAATGTTTATGAACAGAGACTATCCTATGTGTATGTTTACTGAACTTTTGGATGAAATTAATTCCAAGCATTCAAAAGGTTTGTACCCCCCACTTCTAACACACAACAACTTAGTAATACAGGGTGTGACTTCCAATTTCTCAATAGAACAAACTAATGTTGAGTTGAGGGATGGTCCTAGTTTAGACAATAATGGAACAAAGTGTTTTCAGACCGGTTTCATTACGACTTTCAATGCCAGTTCGTGGGACATACAACATATCTTAACTAAGAATTGGTATTACATCCTGAATAATGAGGAATTGTTTGAAAAACTTGGGGACAGGCCAAAATTTGTATTTAAACGTGGTTGCAACTTAAAAACAATACTTGAAAGGAATAATGCACTGCACACGTCTACAAGATCAAAGGGATGTTTTCAATGCGGCCTTTGTAACTATTGTAGAGAAGTGAAAGCTGTGAATTCCTTTTTGATTAGGAATAAGAAATATTATATTCATCATAGACTTAACTGTGACTCTAAGTCTATAGTTTACTTGGCCCAGTGTAACTGCTGTAAGGCATATTACATAGGCAAAACAGATCATAGATTCCGAGACAGGATCTACGAACACCTATATGCAATTAGGAAAAACAAAATAGAAAATGCCCTAGCAAAACACTGTATAAAATATCCAGGCCATAGTTTTCATTTTATAGCTATAGACGAAGTAGCACCTTCAATAAGAGGCGGTCCAGTTCCGTTACTACTTGAAATTTGTGAGTTAGAATGGCAGTTACTGTTAAACTCCTTTAGTTTTCCGGGTTTAAATGATCATTGCAACATCTCTTGTGTGTTAAAAATGAGGAACTACAGGAGATAAAGGTTGCATGTATTGTAGGCAATTGTAAATACTAGTTACCATTTATTTGACACTGTTATTTTATATATATATATATATATATATATATATGTAGATATTTTTAATGAATATGTAGTAAACGAAGTTTACTTTTTATTTACTTACTTTTATAATATATTAAGTAGTTTTTATAAACGCTGATTTTAAGTAGTTCTTTTCAAACAGCACATCAGCTATTGCTGACAGGACTGTATTGAACACATGGCTTAGTGTTCGAATAAGCACTCTTAATTATTAGCTTGACTATATATAGTTTTTACAGGACTATTGAGTCTAGGCTGTTAGTTGGTAATGATGTATTTTTATACACATATTTTTATACACATTTTTTTACACATTAAGTATACTTGAAAATGTTCTAAAATAAATATTAAGTGTACTTTGTTATAAAAACAAAGTAAATAGATCGTGACAATATATGTTGTATCTTTAAATGTTTTAATCACTTGATTAACGTAATGCACGTAACTATAAAATTGGCGGTACTGTTTCAAAAATTTTAAAACTTTGTTTCTGAGGAAGCTTCAGCTGAGTCTGTAGCGAAAACGCTGTTGTTTGTCATTAAAAATTGCGTTCAAAACTTGGAGTTTGCTACTATACACCTGGTCATTTCCAGCTTTTTGATTTCTGTGACTACCTAAGCTTGTGTACAGCCATTTTTTGTTTTTACACTGGTGATACAAACCCTCACTGATGAAAGTGCAGCATTGATGGCCAGAGTGGATGCTGCGAAAATGAGGATGGGTTATGCAGATGCAAAAATAGTTTATGTGGAAGGGCAAGCTAGAAGAAAGAACATTAGGTTAATTGGTGTTCCAGAAGTCAGAAGATGGGGACAGTGAAAAGTTTTTGAGAGATGATCTGGTTAAAGGGACTAGTGTACATGCTGCTGATCTAGTGACTGAAAAGACACACAGACAAGCATGGCACTACACACCATCAACTCAAGGGCACCCTAGAGCAACAATGGTATGATTCTAATTTTATGCATTAAAAGAAAAAGTGTTGGCAGAAGTAGAGAAACAATGGGTTATTTTGAAGTTTTAAGAAATGAAAAATGTACACAAAAGTACTTCTTTCTCTTGGCATTGAGTATGTAGACAAAAAAACTGAAATGGAGGTTGTTATAGCTGGTACAACTCCATATTTTTTGTTTCCTGGGGCAACAAAGATAATTAGAGATCCAGCAGAAGCTAGGACAGTGTTACTTAAGCCAATGGACTTGCTTCAAAGAGAAGGTGGAGAAAGCAAAATAGGATGTGAAGTAAGAAACTTGGAGGAGGCTTTGATGGATGGCAATTTTAAGGTAGAAGGACTCAGGCTTTTTGCACTATTAAAATGAAGACAGTTGGTACAGGAAAAAATCAGAAAATAAGGAGAAGAGAGGTAATGCATTACTTTGATGTGTGATTACGAAATGGGGGCTTTATCAGAAGGCTTAGGGTAAAACAAATGTCTCAGCTCAAGTTATGGTACAATTGGAATCATTTTATCAGTAAAGCTGATATTATGGTTTATGTTTTTTTTACTTGTTCATTTGGGGCAACAATATGATACCTTCATATAAGTTGTATATGACACACTCTATGAATGTTGATGGGAGGACTCAATAGAAGGATATATGTTTTCTCATTTGTTAGAAAATTGTTGAGGATCAAAGAGTAGGGAGGTCATCAACTCCACAGATTTATAGATTTACAGAGCGTATGTATAAGTTGACAACAGTGATGCAAGGTTAATCAATAAAATATGGAACTATTGCAGGAAGAGTTTGATTAACTGTGAGTCATGCTGCTGCCTTCAAAATTAACTTGAGAATAATTTTTATAAAGGGCTGTCCTGTTGTATGAAGTTAAATAGAGTGTGTTTGAGTATAACTAGACTGACTGACTGAGCAGACATGTCTGTGTGATACTGTTAATAACTAATATAACTGGACATTTTAAGAGCTACAAGCCCTACAATAAGATTTTCATTAAAAAATATGATTTTGTTCTAGAGTGGCTAGACACATTTTAATAAGCTTTACTACCTTGTCCGGGATGGACCAGAGCTGATGACTGGACAATCATTATTTTTTGGGCATATTGTATTTTTAGTATATATGTGAGATCTGCTTGCTTGGTTGAGAGAGATAACATGGATAAGCAGTAAGGAGATCCATGGAGTTGAATGACTAAATCATTTAAATGCCAAGTAAATGTTGACAGTAATATACAAAATTTGTTAACAGGCTGGCTAGAGATCAAAATTGCCTTATCAATATTAATGAAATTAACAGTGCCAATCAATGGGGGCAAGCCTGAGCTCCTGATGCAAAGTTTTATGCTATAATAATTATAATAATAATGACAGAGAATACTGAGTCTTGTCATCCCTTTATTGATTTATTGAATAATAGTTAGGACTTTTATATTCGTAGTTATGATGGCATGGCTAGACATTGCAATTAGTTGGCATTGTCCTGTCATTTTAACATACTGCATTTACTTTTGTTAGAAATATTGCTGATTTTTTGTTCATTTCATAGCTGTAAAAGGATATAATATATATGGCAAATCTGGCCCAGTTTAGGTGGATGTGGTGACAATGGGTGTAAATAATAGCACTGATAAATAGATTTGGCAAGAGATGTAACACTAATACTGGTATGTGTTTGATGGCAATAAAAGGAGAATGGGAGGACCTAACTGGGGCACACCTCTATGCAAAAAGCAATGGCCATAGTTATGACTGAAGCAGGCCTGTTGATGGAGTGGCAGTAGAGAGACATGATCTTTGACTTTGGGACCAGAGTATACTCAGCTGTATATAGTTCAAATGAAGATGGAGAAGGGGGAGCGGCTACAGTTGTTAAAATGATGTACATAGTTTAACACTAGGGAAGGGGCATAAAAAAAAGTGATTACGCCAGTGTTATGGAATTGGCCTCTCAATCACATTTGGAGTAGTTTGATGAAAACGTGGAGGCAGCAGAGTACTAAGGCAGGTCAGGTAGTGTATCAATGGGGAAGCTGGAAGAGGACTTGAGGATAAGGACAAGGTGTGATGTAAGCAAGCAAATTATGTCAGGGGACAATACTAGCTCTAAGAAAGATAAAAGGTAGTTTAATAGAATAGAATGTTTGGCTGGTCACTTAGAATGTGAATGGATTATCAAACCTGGTAAAAAGAAATACAGTTTCTGCTTATTTAAAAAATTGTGATCAGATATAATGGTATTAGGGGAAACACACCTGGTGAGGAGTGTTGAATACATCAGCATATAGGATTTTAGTAGATTCAGGTTGGGAACAGGAGAGATGGAGGGAGGGTTGCTGTATGGCTGGGATAGGCTTGTTGATACAAGTGGAGGATAGAACAGCAGATGAGAAAGGGTGTGTTTCTGGTGTCAAGGAGTCATTGTTAGGAATGAAAGACACAACAGCAGAAATCTACGTCCCACCAAAAACTTCCATTTTGATGTTAAGGACAATCTTAGTGAGACTAATAGCACAGTAGGAGTGGCTGACTATAATAATTGGAGATTGGAATATTATTATTAATGAAGGAGAAGTAATTGGTGGACCTAAGAAGAGGCAAGTTGGTAAGGAGGGAGCATTTTTGAAGTCTTATATGGACACAGGATTTATAGATGCACGGCAAAGGTTAGGGACTGAGGATGGACAACAGGGATTTACTTATGTTTCATGGAGGTTTCATATTTCTTCATAGAATGATATGGTGTTTGCAAATACAGAATATGTAGCCAGTTGATTGGTAGAGTGCTGGTAGGCCAGATCTTACACTCAGATCATGTACTTCTCAAGGGTTAATTAAAACTGGCCCAACAGAGAGAGTTAAGGTGGCATTGGAGATTCTCTGGATTTTTGTTAGGAAATAAGGGAGACAGAGAGATTCAAAAGTCAGTGATTAGAGAGGAACTGGAAAATGAGATTGGATGGGATGACCCAGCATTGGACAGATATAAAAAGAGGATAAGGGAAAGGGTTGAACAGTATGCTAGGGATAAGATGTGGGAAACTAAGCAAAAGAGTGGGACATTGATAAAAATAATTGGTGGATCTGCAGAGGGGGAGTTATGGAGGAGCTGGGAGGAACATGGTCAAAGACAGGGAAATTCAAGGAATGTTGCAGGGAGAAATGGATATAAGGATAAGATTAAAGATCATTCAAATGGAACAAACATATTTAGTACAAATTCTAAAGCCCTGCAGGCACTAGCAATATGTTTGAGGCAGCGGGTCTATATCATATGAGTGAATCGCACAAATTGCGAACGCTCATAATATCGAACATACTGGACCTCAAACTTCCTATTGTAGAGGGCTGTTCCCCTCACACACACCCCCGCTAAATATATATTCCAACTCCAAGATTGCACTACAGTGAGGAAAGGGCAAATATCCCATTCTTCACTGTACCGCAATCTCAGAAAAAGTACTTCGAAGTCCGGTACGTTCGGTATTATGAGCGTTCGCAATTTGTGAGATTCGCTCATATGATATAGATGTGAGGCAGCAGTAGGTTGAAAAGGGAATATAACAACTCAAGTGAACTTTAAGTGGGGAGGAGGTTAATACTCTTCTAGAGATATTAGACAAATTTAGGAAGGCTTATGAAAAGTTCTAAGTGGAGGAAGGAATTCAGGAAGATCAGAATGTTTGGAGAAAGAATGAGGGAGCAGGATAGTTCTACTGAGGATAGTAGATAAGGAATGCTATCTAATGGTCAGGGCAATAACAAGACTAGAAACTGCGATGATTGAGGGGAAATTGGGAAAGGAAAGTCCTCAGGAGCAGATGAGTTTTCATTAGAATTACGGTCATTGTTAAAAGAAAAGAGTGACACAAATTTGGATCAAGGTATTTAACAGAGTGCTTGAGGGTAAAGATCCATCAGGAACATAGAAACAGGCAATTACTGCAGATCCATCCTCTTAAAGACCTATGTCAATATTAAATCATGATTATAAAATATTTAGGGCAATTATGGCAATCAGATTGGGAACTAAAATGTCAAGGATTATCTTTGGGCATCAGTGTTGATTTGTTGTTAGGTGGAGGATGGCTGAAAACATAATCAAGGGGATGATGATATTACATGAAGCACAGGAAATGCAGCAGGAACTGGTAATCATATCTATGGATGCAGAGAAAGCATTCAGTACGGTTTAGTGAAGCTATCTTTTTAAACTGATGAAAAAGTATAGGGATTGAAGCTAAGTTAGTTAGCATGTTAAGTAGGTTGTATCAAGGTATAAGAGCTACCTCCCCACACCCCCCTGTAAATTAGATATACCAGCTCCAAGATCAGAAAGCAGCAGGTTCAGGGCAAATTTCTACTTGTGTTGTACCAAGAAGCAGCCGGCAGGCTGAAAAACAAGTTTGCAAGAGTGTTACTTACACACACACGCATGCACACACACACACACACACACACATTTCTCTCTCTCTCTCTCAGTATATATATATATATATATATATATATATATATATATATATATATATATATATATATATATATATATATATATATATAGACGAACACACATACATGTATATATATTTATATCTAGTAACATAGCATGTTGGCTCCATTAGATGAATGCCCAACAGATAATGGGCAAAGATATCTGGATCAGTCAGCAGAAAATAATGGTTTGTTGAAGTATTTTGGATAGGAAAGAACCAGCATCCTGTGCTGTTACCACAAAAATACTTCTGCAAAACTGTCTGGATGCCAATTGGCTGTTTTTAATCTGTATGCCTTGTTCAGTTATAGGAGAACCAAACGTTTTAGGTGCAGGGGAATTCAGGAGTGCAATATCTATTTCCAGTGTTGATAAGCCTCCCCCAGGGATTCTCCCATTTGCGTAGTGCAAGCAAAAAAGGGAAAGAAGACCCATCATATTGCAGGGCAACAGTCGCTGACTGGGTTTTCATCAGAGTTGATGGCCTTGGTTAAATCCATTATTAGGCAGTTGATTACAGGATGCAAATCCTAACAAGAAGCTTCTGCTTATACCTCTGTTCAACCACACAGGGATCATGATATTGAAAATATATGGGAATTTGGTATTTCAGAATATGGATCAGTCAGCTCCTTCTAAGGACAAACAGCTTCAGAAACCCAAACAGGTATTTCTTTTTCCCAAATGCTGTCGAGATTTAGGAATGTTTTCAACTGGGAGCAATCTTTGGCTGTTTGCGAAGTCATCAAAGTATATGATCTTTTAGAAGATGAGGCCCCAGCATACCTCTCAAATGTACAGATTTTCCTATAATGTCCAGCTTTTTGCCTCACATTTTTGGTCTGTTCCTCATAAAAATCGTGGGTTTTTTTTGATAAATGATTGGGATGATCTAAAGATTAAAGTCACTAAATGATGATATGGATTTGAATTTCAGACTTCATATCCCTTGAAAAATGCATTTTAACACAAATTCTGTGATTATAGCAACTTCCTAAGTTTATAAGAGCAATATTTAAAAATTTTACCCATTTTTGGCCCTTTGTCCCCCATTATGTCAGGCTTTATCCAGATTTCCTGTGCTAAGAGGTTCAGAGGTATGGGCCCCAGACCTGGGATCTCCCCTCTATTAATCCCAGCATAGGCAGATGTTTTTAAGAAAGCTTGCTATTGGATAAGCCTTTGCCTAAAAAGAGTTTAAAAAATTCAGGGTGTGCTCAACCATGCCTGGTCTCCAAACCCCCTTGTCTGCAGATCTGTCTACTGTGTCCCCAGAGACATCTTCCACCTTGTGATTCATAAAGGTCACCACTTAGTGTAGCCTTTCTGAGTTAACAGACAGCACAAGCAATGTGGAAGGGATATTCTTGAATACAGAAAGTGTACAATAAGTGTACATTTAGTGTAGACTTACTGGTAACCTTTACGAATCCCAGGGTATTCCTCAAACCAGCCCTTAAGATAAGGTAGGCAAGAGGCTAGAATCTCAGGGAAAGTAGCTGGCACACTGCAGCACAGCAGCCTTTAAGGTGTTTAAATTCAAGTATTTTGTGTGGAAGATTGTGTTGAGGTGTATGTATAGTTTAGATGAGTTCTCTGCATCATTACCTGCTAAGAAAAAAAGTCTGTCAAAGATATTGTGTCTAATATTTCTCAAGTGCCTAATTATGCTTTAAAGAGTTCCTTGGAAGGAGCTGATACTGTTTCTAGAAAGCCATTGATGTCTCCGGTGATGAGGTTAAGCTTGGTTGCACAGTCAAAACTTTTCTGACCTGTATAAAGATATGAGATTATGAATGCTCCACTTTATTCTGATTGTGAGTTTGGTGCAGCAGGTAATCAGATGATAGAGGTAACTGATGTAAGGAGTGTGTAAAATGTTCCATATTTTCAAGTTTTTGGTGGCCTAAAAACAAAAGTGCAACATCCAAAAAAACCTCCTGCACTAGAGCAATTGCATGGCTCAAACCAAACCATACAAAAACAAATCCAATGAGCCAGCAAACTGTGACCTAGAAACTTGATTTATTGTAGAAACATGAAAAACAACAACAACCAGACCAGTTTCAGCTGGACACAAGCACAGCCTTCCTCAGTGTAAAAGAACATGATCAATTGTTGTTATTTAAATACACCCATCTGAAAAGTGATTGGTTCATTCTAAAATTGTTCATTTAAACCATTATTTTAAATATTACTTACGTGTTCAGATATTCGTAGTCTGAGGGGACGTGAAGTTTGTCCTATGTAAAAGGATCCACAAGTGCAGGTAGCCAGATAAACCAGCCAGTCAGTACTACAATTGGCAAAGAAGTTAAGATCATAGACCGTTGCACAATTCTTACTGGAAAATTGTTTAGATTTACTTACTTTGTCACAATTGGGGCAGTGGCCACATGGAAAACAACCGGTCAATGGTTCACCCGTCAAGGTGGTCTGTAGGTGCTGTCCCAAACTGTTGTCATGAGAATGTTTGTAATGATTAAAACAGGAACCTAGGTTTTTCCCTTTGTGAAATGAAAAGAGACATCTGTCTGGTATGATGTTTGTCAATTCTTGGTCACATTGTAGTATGTTCCAATGTCTGTGTACACTATGGATTAGAGTATCCGAATTCCTGGCATAGGTGGTTACAAACCTAATGGATTGTGGGTCGGTAGTATTGTGCTCTGTATAACTTAATAAATCATTCCTGTTGAGTGTATTAACCCAATTTCTGGCTTGCAGAACATGCCCCATCCTGTATCCCCTGGATCTGAACCTGTTGGTAAGGTCCTTTCTCTGTTCCTGAAAAGAAGTATCCTGGGAACAAATACACTTAAGTCTAATAAAGTGAGATTTGGGAATGTTCCTAGCAATATGTGGTGGGTGAAAGTTGGAAGCATGGAGGATGGTGTTGTATTCGGGGTACTTCCTGAATACTTCAGTACTTAATGTATGATCAGGTAACCTGTGGATCAATACATCCAAAAAAGTAATGGTACTGGCATGATAATGTATTGTAAACTGGAGACCCCATTTATTATCATTCAGATAAGATAAGAAATCAAATAGTTGATAAACCTCTCCCCTCCATACCATCCAGCAATCGTCCAAATAACGTCTCCAGATATCAATGTACTCAAGAAAAATATTGTTCTGACTATTGTAGATGATATATCTTTCAACATAGGCCATGAATAGATCAGCATAAATCGGGGCAAATGATGCTCCCGTCGCTGTGCCTTTTGTTTGCCAATAGCAAGTATCTTGATAAAAGAAGACGTTATTGGTGAGGACATGTTCTGCAAGACCAACCAGAAATGTGTTAAACTCAGACTGGTATAAGTCAGCCACCTCCAACCAATAGCCCAGGGCCTCCAAACCTGCTTGATGAGGGATGTTAGTGTATAGAGCACTTACATCAAGTGTGCACATTAACCAACCTGGTTCAAGCTGTGTGTCCGAGATGATTTGTAAAAAATTGGTAGTGTCCTGTAGTCGTGAACGTATTAGAGATAACAAGGGCTTAAGATGTTTAGTAAGATATAATGACAGTGGTTCAGTGATGTAACCCTTGCCTGATACAATGGGTCTACCAGGTGGTTTTACTGGGTCCTTATGTATCTTGGGTAGAAAATAAATGTATTGGTTTGCTGAGTCTTGGATCATGAGCTGATGCATTACATCGGTGGTAATAATGCCTTCATCTCTGGCCATGGATAGAAAGTCATCAATTTGTTTTTTGAACCTAAAGGTGGGGTTGATAAACATTTCAGAATAGTATCTCTTATCACAAAGTTGTCTTTTGGCCTCATTATCATAATCAGACCAATTTAGGACTACTACTGCCCCACCTTTATCAGCAGAAATTATGACTATATCTCTATTTTTCTGTAGTTCCATAATAGCTTGTTTTTCCGCCAATGTGATGTTATTGGATTTGAAACATATATCAGATCCTGAAAAGTGAAGATCTTTGAGAATGCTACTCTGAAATTGATGTACAATAGGATGCATGGGAGGGAGAAAGCGTGATTTATGATACATAAATTTATCATGACTGTAAGTACTATCCATATCACCAAAATGCAATTTCAGATTCAAGATTCTGCAAAAGGACATAACATCTTGTGCCAATACATCCTCAGGTACCATAAAACCCGGTATGAATGCAAGACCTTTATTGAGAACAGACAAGTGGATAGGTGACAATACAAAGTCTGATAAATTTAAAACATTCACATTAGAATTAACATTCACTTCTGCATTGCTATTTTCAACAAACTTTGTATATTGCTTATTTTTCTTGTGTTTTCGTCCCCCCCCACTGGTATCTAGGCCTAAAGGGATAGATGCTTGTGTTCTTTTGGGAGACGGTGAACCTGATACTGCCTGTAGATCACTGTCAGTACAGGAAGAAAGGTCATCAGTGGATGAACCAGTATCCAGAGTGCGTTTCCAGAAAATGGACCTGGGTCTCTTCCTTTTGGGGGTTCTGGTTGAATATGATGTAAATCTGACATGTTTGTTAGAATTAATGAAAGGATTGGCACTTTGGTAATCAGATTGATCTCTTTGGAATTTCTTGATTTTCCTAATCTTAAGTTGTTCTTCTAAATTATTTAAATCTGTTGCCACTTTGTTCAGCTGTTTGTTGAAAAGGTTTCCCCTTCAAATGGTTGTACTTCACTAACTAGTTTTGTGACTGCACTGATTTCCTGATCGATCACACGATCATGAAACTTGGCCAGAGCCTCAACAAAAGACATAGTAGCCTGTTGTTGTATAGCGGCCCATTGGTTGTTAAGCTCCTCATCAGCTTCTCCCACATGGGGTTGTATTCGCACTCTAAGTCCTCTTGGTGTGATACCTTTGGCCATATAAGCCTTGAACAATTTGGAGTGCCAAACATTGGATCTCAAAGATCTTAGATGTTTGTGTAGCTGTTCAAAGACTATTCCACAAATAGACTCAGGACCCAAAGGCTCACCAATATTGGTATTGGGTACACAAGAGCCCAAACCGGCTCCAAGGTCCTCTCTATCTGCTGACAGACCAGAAACCAGACTAAGAAGATCCATCACTATATGAGAATCAGGTGTGAACTTAAGAAATTCAATCCAAAAATCTTTGTAACTGATGGTTCGATGGAACTGACAATAATAGCCCCAATTCAAATTGCTACACCAGTAAAAGTGAACCATAAAAGTCAATTATGAGATAGAGACAATAATAGCCATAAAGGCGAAATGTAAAAAACAAACCTGTTACAAAAAAATCCACCAGGCTACATCCCTTTAATAAATCTAGGATGGAAAAAGCTGTATAGTGTATTACACTACTTGGGCCATTTGTATACTGAGCCCAGTTGGTGTGCTGAGTCTATCTTGAATCATTAACAATCAATATAGAGGCCCCAAGTGCTATATGTCATGTAGGAGAATAATCAATGGGAAAATAGGTTGAATAGAAAACCTATAATGGAATAATCCTGGGATAATCAATGCAGTCAGCGAAACCAGTATAGTGCTACATATACTGATACAATGCAACAGAAAAAATATATAGAAGGCAAACAAAATAGGTTCATAGGTAGGTACTAGGCTATTGGCCCTAGGGCCTATACAAGCCTAGCCAAAAATGTACCCTGGCTTTCGCCACCCAAGAAAATTATTTTCCTGTGCCCCTGTCAATCAGAACAACAGAAGTGATCCCCGGGGTGAATTTCCTATTACCCATCCAATCATCAAGATTTTTCTTAAAGAGTGCTAATGAGGAGCTCTGTTTGACGTAGATAGGTAGTCTGTTCCAGAGTATGGGAAGTCTCTGGGACAGGAATCTATCACTCCAGCATGTTCTGTTTATTGTGGTGACAAGGTTTAGGTCCCTAGAGCGTGTAGTTTAGAGGGATTGGGATTTCTTTAAGTGGAGCATGTCCAACAGCTCTGGGTTTGACATAGCTTTATATGTTAGGCAGAGCGCCTCTGAGTAGGCGATATGCGACTGAGTAAAGCTGGAGTTTTTTGAGACTGTCTGCGTAAGGCATCTGTTTGAGGCCAGTAATCCTCTTTGTGAGGTATTTTTGCGGCCTTTCCAGTTGTTGTAGATGTCTTGTGAGGTATATACCAAAAGGGGCATCGTACTCTATAATGGGTCTAATGAGTGATGAGTAGAGGGGAACAATGACCTCTTTTTTTCTGGATGAGAAACCTTTTGTGATGAGGTGTGCCACGTAGAAAGATTTTCTGACCACTTTGGCGATGTGATTATCAAAGGAGAGGCTACTGTCCACCTGTGTCCCAAGGTCTCTTATCACACTTTTGGTGTTAAGTAGACTACCGCCTATGTGGTAGTTCATGGGTACAGAATTTTTACCAAAGGGGATGACAATGCACTTTTTGGCATTGAGCTTGAGACTATGTCTTTGACACGAGGCATCTGTCTCAGTGAGGCCCTTTTGTAGGATGTCCACATCGTTAGGAGTTTCAATTATGGATCCTAGTTTGCAGTCATCTGCAAATTTAGTTATCCAAAGACCTTCTGTGTTAGCCTGTACTTCAGAGAAGTAGATACCAAACAGGAGAGGACCCAGGACTGAACCCTGTGGTACTCCACTTGTCACTGGTCTGAAGTCTGATTTGGAGTCTGCTACTTTCACAGTGTGGGTTCTTTCAGTAAGCCAGTTGGCAACCCATCTTGTGACATAGGGATTTATACCTAGTTTAGTGAGTTTATCTATAATTCCAGAGTGGGAGATGGTGTTGAACGCCTTGGCAAGATCTAGATAGGCTGTGTGAACCACCATACCCTCATCCATGGCCTTGGTGACTACTTCAAAGAAATCTATCAGGTTTAGGAGACATGATCTGCCTTTTACAAACCCAAACTGTGTGGGGTCCAGGGTTTGGAGATCTCCAATGTCTTTGTTTATGAGTTCCATGATGATACGTTCCATGGCCTTGCAGACGAGGCTCATCAGGCTAATGGGGCGGTAGTTCCCGTGGTCTGTTGTGCCCCCCCCCCCTTTGTGGAGTGGGATAACTGTCACGGTGCGCCATTCAATGGGCACAAAGCCTGAGGTGAGGCTATGATTGAACATGGTACTTAGGTGGGGTGCCAGTTCATTCTGTAGTTCATGTAGAAGGCAGCCTGGGATGTTGTCAGGTCCCGTGGATGCTGTGTTCTTGGCTTTGGAGAGTGAAGTTTTTACCTGTGCAGCCATGATTACAGGAACTTTGCATTCTTCTGGTATAAAGATGGGCCCTTTAGGGAGTGAGAGGGGGGTAAAGTTAGCACTGAACCTATCTGCCAGGATGTTGGCAATATCAGTTGGTTCTGTATATTTAGTGTCATTGTGCTGTAACTCTGAGCAGATCTGAGTGTTGCCATTGAGAGTTTTAACATAGCTATAGAATGCTTTGTGGTTGTCTTTAGAATCAGTGGCAATTTTGTTTTCATAATTAGCTTTGGTGGATTTTATGAGGGATCTCAGCTTCTTACTGAGGCTGACCAGGGAGTTCCTCCAATCGTGGGATTTTACTCTTTTTTGCAACAGTTTCTTTCTTCTGTTGTAGAGTTTGTTTATGGCAGAAGACCACCAGATTGGCTTCCTTTTTTTGGAGGATAGCATCTTGGTTCTGTTAGGAATAGCATGATCCATGCACTCATGTAAGTGCTTATAAAGTGCATTTGTGTAGGATTCAGCAGTCATACCTCTATTGTCCATCTGCATGGGTGTCATGACATTTGCCACTTCTGTCTTAAGAAGCGTGAAGTTGGCTTTGGAGAAATTTTTTACGGTTGTTTTCCTAATGGGGGGTGGGAGCGGGATGTGGATGTCTAGGGTGATTAGCTTGTGGTTGGATCTGACCAATGCGGAGCTGACCTTTGGTGTGATTATAAGAGATACTGAGTACCAAGTGTGTATATATTATTACGTGTGCACATATAAAATTGTAGACAAGACTTACATGATATATGTTGTAATATCCAATGTGAATAGGTGTACCAAGCAACTTATAGTATGCTCAGCCCTTAGTATTGATGCACTGAGCCTGCTAAGCCCTACAAAAACAGAATTCTACTGAAAAGGAGGAACCACATTGATGATACTAATAAGACCTATTCCACAAATAAAAAAGTGAACAATGCCCTGTATAAACATCATCTGGTACATAAAACAGCTAAATTTTCATTTATGGTTATTGATGTGATAAAAGGTAACAGATCCAACAAAACATGTTGGCACTCTATTTTAAATTCCAAAGAAAAGAAGTGGATTGTCAAACTGGGTGGATTGTTTTCACCTGGTTTAAATGAACAATTTTAGAATGAACCAATCACTTTTCAGATGGGTGTATTTAAATAACAACAATTGATCATGTTCTTTTACACCGAGGAAGGCTGTGCTTGTGTCAAGCCGAAACTGGTCTGGTTATTTGTTGTTTTTCATGTTTCTACAATAAATCAAGTTTCTAGGTCACAGTTTGCTGGCTCATTGGATTTGTTTTTTCTAAAAACAAAAGTCCCAGCTGAACAAAACCCAGCAATCCTAACAAGAAGGATTCCTTTCACAAAAAAAGATAACTCACTTCCAACCTATGACTATGCCAAGATGTGGAAACCATCTTTCCTGAGTCCCATTCTGGGTGCCCTGTCTTAAAAGTTAGCGCTCAATAAGGCAGCCAGGCCATTAATAGTGTCCAACAAATGGATGTTCAGCACTGTTGGCAGAGGTTACATGTGACAGTGGAAAGAACATCCACTTAATTTCAAAGGGGTACCCCCTCACCAGCTGGACCAGACTTGGTTATTTCATCCTATACTTTAGCAAATGTTGGACTAGAAATGGTCCTTCCGTCAGAAAGGATGAAAGGATGAAAGATTTCTACTCCAGAATTTTCCTGGTTCCCAAAAAAAGAGTTATTGTGGAGACCAGTATTGGGCCTTTCCTTTCTGAATACCTTTATCAAGGTGCCCTAATTCAAGATGCTCACCCTGCAGATAGTGCTTCCTCTATTCCCAGATACCTGCTTCACTGTGACCCTGGACTTGAAGGATGCATATCACCATATCATCATTGCTCATCAGTTCAGGCGATATGTAAGATTTGTTAAGTCTGGTTCGCACTACCAGTTCTCTGCAATAATCTTTGGGCTGTCCACTGCACCTCAATTGTTTACCAAATGCCTGGCCCCAGTAGTGGCTCACTGCCAAACTCTTGGCATTTACATCCTTCCTTACTTGGATGACTTGCTCATCTGTGCAGTGTCTGTATCCAGATGTTTGGAATCACTAGACAAGATCTCAACCTTACTCTCCCAGTTAGGAATCAAGATGAACTTTCAGAAGTCATGACTGACATCCTCACAAAGAGTCATCTTCCTGCGGTGCTTAATCAACTCCAGCAAAGGAATTAACTTTCTTTACAAACACAAGGTCCTATCTAACTAAATGGTGTTTCAGGAATTCTCCAGGAGGAACATTGTCTTGGCAAGAAAATTCCTAAACATTGTAGGACTTATGGCATCCATGGTTCTCAGCATACCACTGGCCTGTCTCTACATGTGGAAAATTATATGGCATGTCTGGAATTTTTGGACCCAATACCTACAGTGCCTGGAATCTCAGTTACCAGTGCTGCCCTTAATCAGACAAGAGTTACAGTGGTGGAGAACACAGTTGAGTACCAGTTCAGGACTTTCCTTCTTCCCTCCAGTTCAGGTGGAATCAGTCCAGACAGATACGTCTGATTTCAATAAGGGAGCAGCGTCAATGAGAATGTAAGTGCAGGCCACTTGGGGGCCCAAGAATGCATAGTAGCACATCAATATCAAGGAAATGTTGGCAGTGAGCCATACCTTGAAAGTCCTTCTCCTCCTATGGACTCCAGGTCCTCTTCTGGTGGTTACAAACAGCACCACAGTGATGTGGTACCTTAGCAAACGAGGAGATGCAAGGTCATACCCGCAGTGCTGGTTTGCATTGATGGCCTGGGAGTTGGCTTTAGAACATTCTCTGACTCTTCAGGCATCATACATCCCATCAGAGTAAAACGTTATAGCAGACAGACTAAGCAGATCATAGGCAGACCTGCACAAGTGGAAACTCAAGGCAGTAATGCTCCAGAACTGAGTCCATATATGGGGAATGCCTCTTATACATCTGTCTGCCTCCTATCAAAACAAAACAGCTTGAGAAATTCTGTTCCAGACATCATTGCAGATATGCTTGGAGGACAGATGCATTCTCTTTCCCTTGGGATGGGACTGTTCCTGTATGCATTTCCACCCATTCTACTGATTGACAAGGTACTTCTGAAGGTTCAGAAATAAATGCCAAAAATTATCGTGGTGACTCCCTTTTTGGCCCAGGCAATGTTGGTTCTCCCTTCTAATAGTATTGGCTAATAGTATTGACCATGGGCAATCACCACAGACTTCCTCACATTCTGGATTTGCTCATACAGTCTCAGGGGTGAATAGTGCACTCCAGTTTGGAACAACTACAACTAACATCCTGGATGATTCAGTCTTGACTCTGTTTAGACACCTGTTTCATAAGGGTGTGCAGCAGATCATAGGATCATAGAAGGTTATAAAGTTAATGGCCCCAGGGCCCTTACAAGTCTAGGCATGTTCAACCTGTGTTTCCAAGGGTGTCTGGTTCAAGCAGACACTAAAATCAGCACCTATTGTCCCTGTCCAAGAGGAACACAGTGGAACCCCTGGGACAAATTTCTGGTTACCTATCCAGTCGTCCAAATTATACTTAAATAGGACCAATGAGGGGCTTTGTTTAACATTTATAGGAAGCTTTTTCCAAAGGTGGGGCAACCTCTGTAGGACAAATCTGTCTCTCCAGCAAGTTCTGTTGATGCCACATACCAGGTTAAGGTCCTTTGAGTGAGTAACCCATGTGCCATTTGACTTGTGAATGTGCATTTCCATTAAAGCTAGGTCAGAGATTGCTCTGTATGCAAGGCACAGATTGCCTCTGAGTAATCTGTATGACAGAATAAAGTGACAATGATTTCAGTCTGTCTGCATACGACAGATCTTGAAGACAGAATTTTCTTTGTAAGGAACCTTTAGGGTCTCTCCAGTTACTGCAGGTGTTAGGAAAGGAATGTTCCAATGGGAACATTGTACTCTATTATTGGCCTGATGAGGGAAGAGTACAGGGGGATTATAACTTCTTTTTTCTGGAGGAAATGCTCTTACTTATGAGATGAGGAATATAAAATGCCCTTCTTACCACTGTGAAGGCATGGTGCTCAAAGTTAAGCTTGCTGTCAGCCTGCGTGCCAGATCTCTCACCGCTGACTGTATGCTTAGGGTTTTGCTATTGATGTTGTAGTTTACAGGAGCATCACCCTTTCCAAAGGGGATGATAATGCATTTTTGCATTAGGTTTAATACCATGACTTTGGCACCAGTCATTAGTCTGCGTAAGACCTTCTTGCAGGATGTTGACATCACTAGGGGTTTCAATGATCACTCATAGTTTGCAGTCATCAACAAACTTTGAAAGACACAGTCCTTTAGTTTTAGCCTGTACTTTGGAGAAGTAGATTCTGACCAGTAGGGGTCTCAGAACAAATCTCTGTGGAACACCAGTGGTTATGGGTTGGGTGGAGAAAGTGGAGTCCCTTATTTTGACCGTATGAGTTCTATCAGTGAGCCAGTTTGTAACCCACCTGACAATATATGGGTTGATACCTAGCTGAGTGAGTTTATCAATGATGCCTGAGTGGGGGATTGCTTCAAAGGCCTTGGCTAAGTCTAGGTAGGCTGTATGCATAGATTTGCCCTCGTCTACAGCTTTGGTGACTGTCTCAAAGAAGTCCACCAAGTTTAACAGGCATGATCTCCCCTTGACATAGCCAAACTGGGTGGGGTCAAATGTTTGGAGATTTCCTATATTTTTTTAATAAGGCCCATGATGATTCGTTCCATGGCCTTGCAGATAAGGCAGGTCAGGATAATGGGTCTATAGTTCCAGGGGTGCGTGGATGCACCCCCTTTGTGCAAATGGATGATGGAAGCTTTTTTCCATTCTGCCGGGATGAAGCCAATGCTTAGGCAGTGATTAAAAAGGATGTTCAATGGTGATGCTAATTCCTGTTTTATTCCATGTAGAACACAGCCCAGGATGTTGTCTGGTCCCATACAGATTGTGTTTTTGGCCTTGGAGAGGGCATTTAAGACCTGCACCCTGGAGATACTAGGTGAGGGACAGGTGTTAGGAATACTTTAGGGTATATGTGGTGGGGACAGGGGAGTGAAGTTTTCACTGAACCTGTCAGCCAGCAGGTTTGCTATATCCACAGCTTCTATATATGTAGTACCATTAACTACAAGTTCAGCACAAATCTGGGCCTTAACTTTGAGGTTACGGATATAACTGAAGAATGCCTTGTGGTTATCCTTAGTTAGGGAAGCTAAGATGGATTCATAGTTAGCTTTGGAGGACTTTACTAGGAGTCATATCTGCTTGTTTAAGTTGAGGAGGGAGTGTTTCTAGTTTTATGACTGTTCCTTCCTACTCTTAGACAGCAGTTTCCTTCTCCTATTGTATAGCCTATTAATGGCAGTTGCCCACCAGGCAGGTTTGTTTTTCCTTGAAGATCTTGCTTAGGTTCTGTCAGGTATGGCAGAGTCAATACAATTGTACAGGTGCTTGTATAAAGCATTGGTGTATAACTCAACATATGTGTCTGTTCCATGTGTCTGTTCCAGGTGTCTGTTCCAGATGTTAAAGGAAGCCAGAAAGCCTGCTACTAGGAAAATCTTATGTGTGTGCTTAAATGGGAACAGAGGGTCCTTTGAAGTTAACATCCATCTAGTCCTGAAATACTGGTCCATCCTACTTCAGGATGGCTTATTATTTGCATCCATTAAGATGCATTTAGAAGCTATCTCTGCTTCTCTGACATTGGATACCCCTCTTTCTTCTTCTCATTTGATAAAATAATTCATAAAAGGAGTATTGCAAATGAGACCCCCTCATAAGCAAATTCCCCCCTTAGCAGGATTTCAACTACATTCTGAAAAAATTGACATTACCAACTTTCAAACCTGCTGCTCAGACTGATCTAAAGTTCTTAACATGTTTTGCTTATTGCTCTGACATCTGCAAAGCAAGTCTCTGAGCTGCTAGCTCTCATGGTAGGAATACCTTACCTGATGTTATACAGGGATAGGGTTGTGTTACACACTACCCCCTCTTTCATGATGAAAGTGGTCTCAGAATTCACCCTCAGTCAGTCTATTAACCTCCCTGTGCTCTTCTCAAAACCTAAGAATAAAGGAGAGAGGATACTTCATGCATTGGATGTGCATTGGCAGCTCAAGTATTACCTTGACACAACAAAACCCTTCAGAAAGACTGAAAGGTTTTTTATTTCCTACACAAAGGCAAATAATGGTCAACCTGTCTCTAAGGAAATCCTTACAATTTAGTTGTCCTCTGGTATTATTTTTTGTTACGTCCACTATGCCAAGGCAAATCCAGGCAAAGTAAAGGTGCATTTCACCAGGGTCTTTTCCTCTTCAGTGGTTATTGGAAAGGACTGGACTCGAGAAGTATTCTAGAGGCACAAGTTGGTCCTCTGTTCATACCTTCATGAAGCACTACAAGCTGGATGCATTTTCTAAATAGACAGCAGGCTTCATCAGGACCATTCTCCAGGAGCTCCTGGGCCCTTATCCTTCCTCCTCCCAGGTTGGGTAAGCTTTGGGAATCTACCCGTATGCCAGTAAAGCAGTGTTTGTTGAACATAGTACAGTTGAGTAAATCATGCTTACCTGTAACAGTAGATGTTCATAGAACACACTGCCTAAGTGGCAGTACCCATCCACCATCCCCTGTTTGGATGTACATAGTTTGGTGTTGGAGGTGCCATTGAATTATGCACAGTGGCCTTTTTTTTGGTGTGTCCATGTGAGGGGGTTCATGGTTTGCAACCCTAGGTATTTGCAAGCTTGCATTTTCATCTTCTTTTCCTTCTGGACCCTAGAAAACTGAAAAGGTCCTGTCTGAGGGTCTAAAAGGCAGACCCTGTAGTTTAGGGTAATTAGTCCACCACACCCACAGCCAGGCAGGAGTAGAAGTTCTGAGCTTTGGCAGACTGCCAGAAGGAGGGCAACAGGGCACTATATGCCAGTAAGACGGTGTGTTCTATGAGCATCTACTGTTACAGGTAAGTAAGACTTACGCAGCTGTGCTTTCTTCCCTCTATTTATTTAAGCAAAACCTGGATCAGTGGATTGGAAATCATAAATTTACTTCTGGTCTGGTGTCTATTTCTCTATTAGAGAGAGAGAGGGAAGCTTGCAAATGCTCAACCATTCATGCCTATGTTTATATATCCGCACAAAACCTAAAGAGCCAATACTTTCTAATATTTCTGGGAAGCATGGCTAGGCTTAAAATGCCCTTTAGGCCCATTAACTTAGTATTCTCCTGTGATCTGGCTCTCAGGACCTTGAGGGATATTATTGAAACAGGAAGCCAGAGTATTACTGTATGTTCTAGGAGGCACTGATCACTACTCTTATTACTATTAATGTTTCCTTAGTGCCTCTTTCCACTGCTGCAGGATACTCTCTCTAAACTGCAATGCCCTGCACTCTCCTATATGTTCCTTAGAGCAAGCCTTTGCTTGGTCAAAGAAAGAAAACATAAAAGAAACATAAATAAATAGCTCACATAGAGGAAAATAACAATTTTTCAGATTTTGCTGTGAACATAAAATGTTTACAGCACAATTTGAAAAATTGTGTTCCTGTGAGGGACAGAACACCAAACAGCCCCTATCAGGGGGCCTTACCCTATATACACCTTCACTAATATAATCAGCTTTGGGGTCACTACACATTAGAGAAGAGGTCATTTCCACTACATTGATCTCTGGCACACTGAATGGACTTTTGTACTCAGCTCAATGTGTAAAACTGTTAATGACAAAGACAAGCTACTATCTAAATATATATAAAGTGACAGATGCAATATACTGCTAACTAAATATATAAAATCATAGGCTAGTATTTAAATAAATAAAGTTAAACAGTACAAGTTAAATAAATCGACAGTTACTGCTTAAATAGCCCTGCAATGATTGTTCAAAACTACATACCTAAAAACATAATTTCCCTATAAAAGCTCTTGAAACTGACAGTCCAAGTATACAACCCCCAAGACAAATACATTTACTCATGTACTGCACAGCCAGTAGTGCTTCCTGTGAAAAAGTTTTTTTTTTCCCCAAGAGGATAAGTCCCACTGCCCCCTCCTCCTTTACTTTTTGCTGTGACTCTGAGATCACTGCACTTCAAAGAAAGATAAATCACTGAAAAGTAAAATATCATGTCTTTATCTGGGAGGCTGCAAGTTCACAGAATTTAGAAACACAGCAGCACAGATCCAGCACTAGCACTGAATCACTAAGCTAAAGCAACTGTAATATAAACAATTTCAAATCAAGCAAATGACTGCAACCATGCCTAACAAAGTAAAACAGACTGTTGCATAATTAAAGTAACCATATGTTACTTAAAGTGGCATAAGTTAATTAAATAATGTGACATGTATTACTTAAATAAAATGACAGAGTACAGCCTACATTAATAAACTATCACCTAAATAAAATAATTATTGCCTATAGTGACTGCTACAATCTGAAGTGTCAGATAATATGAAAATAAATAATGTAGCAGATGCTACTTGAAGATAAAGTGACAGAAGCCAGGCTCTGTTGCAAAGAGAGTTGCAGCCCTGACAATAACCCAGACAACCTATGTTTGACTAGTAACACAGCTGCTGGAGGGGCTGGACAGGACAGGCCGGGCTTGAATGGCTGATGCCTGCTCTCCTATCTTGTAGGGTGAGAGGTGGCTAGGGCCCTACATTACCACCCTCTACCTGTGGCTGGGCATTCAATGGTTCATAGGTTCATAGGTGTTTACTAGGCTAATGACCACAAGGTCCTTTTTAAGCCTAGCCATTCATCCCAAATCTCTGACAAGTTCTAATACCCTTGATAAGTGTAAGAAGGAGCTTGGGAGATGAAACATTTACAAGCTAGAGCCTGGGAGATGAGCCATTTACAGATTTCCTGTGTCCATTAAAGATGGAGGTGCCAAACCAGGGATGAATTTCCTGTTCCCCATCCAATTGTCCAAGTTGCAATTGCATTGGGTTAAGGAGGAACTCTGCTTCACATGAACAGACAGCCTGTTCCAGAGATGGGGTAATCCCTAGGATACATATTTGTCTCTTCAGCAGGTCTTATTTATATCACAGGCAAGGTTTAAGTCATTAGAATGGGTAATTCTGGTGCTGTATTTTTGCGGATATACAAGAGATCCATCAGAGTGGGGTTTTACAATGCCCTGTATGTCAGGCATAGATCTCCCCTCAAAAGCCTGTAGGAGACAGAATACAGGGATAGAGCCTTAAGGTGGTCTGCATAGGACATTTTACTTAAGCCCTGTATTCTTTTAGTGAGGAACCTCTGTTGACATTCCAGTTGTTGGATATGCCTGGTTAGGTACATATCAAAGGGGCATTGTACTCAGTGATAGGTCTGATGAATGCCATATAGAATGATTTCCTCACTACTGTAGACACATGATGGTCAAAGGCTAGGTTACTATCTATATGTGTCCCTAAGTCCCTGACTACTGGGTCAACTCTAAGGGGTGTGTTGTCAATATGATAGTTACCAGGGGTGAAAGACTTCCCAAAGGATACTATTATGCATTTCTTGGCATTTAGTTTTAGTCCATGGCTCTGACACCAGTTGTTTGTCTGTGTCAGCCCCTCCTGGAGAACATTTGTGTCAGTGTGGGATTCAATGACAGTTCCTAATTTGCAATCATCTGCAAATTTACTCAGCCAGAGACCACTGACATTGGCCTTGACTTCAGAGAAGTAAATGCCAAAAAGGAGCAGTCCCAGGACTGATTCCTGAGGGACTCTACTTGTGACTGACCTCTTTGTAGAGGTGGACTCCCCAATAATAAGTTCCTGGGTCCTGTCTGTGAGCCAGTTGGCTATCTACCGGGTGACATACGAGTTTGTACCTAACCTCTTGATTTTGTCAACAGTGCCTGAGTGGGTTATTGTGTCAAAGGGTCTATATCAGAACATCAAAGTTTTAAAACTTTGAATGTTCTAATATCAACCCCTATTCAGCAAACGCTAAAAATAGCGAAGCTGCAGAAGACTGAACTCTTTCCTAGGGAAAGAATTCAGTTGGCCGATTCTGTGGCTTCGCTATTTTCAGCGCTGTGGTGGAAAGTTATGGGTTGGGTTCAGGTAAGTGTGAGATTGTGTGGACGTTAGGGTTAGGGGTGGGTTAAGTGAGTTAGGGTTAGGGCCTGGGTCAGGTGAGTGTGCGATAGTGACAGACTTTTGGGTTAGGGGCAGGTTAAGTGAATTAGGGTTAGGGCGTGGATTAGGTGAGTGTGTGATAGTGACAGACCTTAGGGTTAGGGTTTGGGTTAAGTAAGTGGATAGATAGTGTATGTACAGTTTAGTGTAGGGTTAGATGTAGGATTTTAAGTGTATGTGTGTGGATTGCTGTTTTTTTGGTGTGCTTGTGTTGTGTGTATGTGTTTCGGAATAGCAAATCTTTTCCATGGGAAAAAAATTTGCAGTTCTGAATGTTCGATATTTTGTGGTTTAGATATTTTAGGTTTGATGTAATAACGTTCGCCATTTTCATCTTTCGATAGCGTGATATAAATGCATGTCAAATGCCTTGGCCAGGTCAAGGTAGGCAGTGTGAACCATTTTGCCCTCATCCATTGCTTTGGTGACCTTCTCAGAGTAGTCCACCAGGATGAGTAGACATGATTTGCCCTTGACAAAACCAAACTGGGTTGGGTTCAGTTTCTGGCAGTTTACTATATCACTATTGATCATTTCTATGATAATTCTTTCCATGGTTTTACATATAAGACTAGTGAGATATATGGGTCTGTAGTTTCCAGGTTCTGTAGATGGCCCACCTTTGTGCAGAGGGATGACTGTTGCTGTTCTTCATTCATAAGGCCTGAAGCCTGTTTGGAGGCTATAGTTAAATAGTAATTACAAAGGCCCTGATAGGTCATGTTTCAAACTATTTAGAAAGCATCTTGAGATATTGTCTGGGCCTAGTGATTCAGTGTTCTTGGCCTCAGAAAGAGCATTAAGGATCATTAAAATATGTCTCTAGGTGATTCGGTCATGTTGACTAATATCACCAAAAATGGGCATGGGTAGTTACCGGTGATAAGTGGGTTGAGGACCCGGCCTAATCTGACCCACGCCAAGGACCCATGCTAATGGTAGGAGGGATATATGTGCCCCTATTGGTCAGTGTGTGCCCGCCATAAATCCCAGCAGCCCTGGGTCAATAAGCTACTGGCTGGTGGGTATCTAGTTGCCCAGCCTGGGGTTAACTGGAATAGCTCTGTTGAGTGAAAGCTGGACGTAAAATCAACCAACCTGCCAAACATGAACTGAGAATTGCTATGCTTAATGGAGGTTCACTGACAAGACGCAGCTTGGAAGTGGATGACATGATGATACGGAGGGGGCTGGACATCCTATGTATCCAAGAGATGAGATGGAAGAGCAGTGCAGCAAAGCCACTTTGCTTGGGATCCAGAGTCTACTACTCAGGTGGAGGGCAGGCTAGAAATGGTGTAGGAATTGTGGTGAGAGAGGCTTCAGAAGGCAGTAAGAGATATCATCAGAATTAATGACAGACTCATGGCAGTCAGACTCCAGTGTAATGATAGGGCAGTATTCATAATCTCAGCCTATGCCCCATAGCAGGGTTGTGATAGTGAGAAAAAGAGTCCATTCAGACAGCAGTTGCAGGACCTACTAGATAAAGCAAGAGAACATGAATTGGTATTGATAATGGGTGACTTGAATGCACATATCGGGACAGACAGAGCAGGATATGATGACTGCCTGGGTCCACATGGGTGGGGCAACAGGAATAAAGAAGGAGAAGCCATTCTAGACTTCTGTCTGGCAAATGGCTTGATAGTAGCCAACACATGGTTCAGAAAGAGGGACAGTCACAAGAACACATACAAGAGTAGTCAACATGCAACTCAGGTAGACTTCCTTCTAGTAGGGAAAAGGCACTGGGCAGAATCCATGATTGCAAAGTCATCCCCAGTGAAACAGTTGGCCCACAGCATAAACCACTAGTTGCCACAATCAGCTCCAAGCAGTGGTCAGAGAAGGCTCTAAGGTCAACAGAGACCAGGCTGAAGACTTGGAAGTTGACTGGAGAGAAAGTACAACAGTTCAAGGAATTACTCAGAGGTCTAGCACCCCAAGAAGAGGAGGAAATAGGTGGAATTGAAGAAGAATGGCAGCACCTAAAAACAGCATGTGTGAGGACTACAGAAAATATAGGTGGCTGAGCCAGGTATGGAAATAAGGTACATAAGGAAAGCTGGTGGTGGAATGCAGAAGTCCAGGAAGTCATTAAAAGAAAAAAAGGAGTGCAGGAAAAAGTGGGAGACAGATAAGACTGACCAGGCTAGGAAGGACTACTGGTTGGCTAACAAAGAAGCTAAGAAAGAAGTTGCAATAGCAAAGAATAGGGCATCAGGGGCACTGTACCAGCTTCTGGAAGGTGACTCAGTAAGGGGCACAAAGAAACTATATCAGGTTGCAAGGCAAAGACAGAAAGATAAAGAAGATAGTCAGACAGCCTTCATAAGGGATGCCAGCAACAACCTGCTCACCAGCCCAGAGGACATCAAAGGCAGATGGAAGGAGTATTTCCCGCAGTTTCTGAATGAAGAAAATCCCACAGAAGCTGTACTGCCCCAGAAACAGCCTATGATGAGAGAAGAAGAGGAGCCCACCCTAGAAGAAGTAAGAACAGCATTAAAGAAAATGAAGTCAGGGAAAGCAGCAGGCTCAGATGAGGTCACAGCAGATATGATAAAGATGCTGGGTGAGATAGGGGAGAAATGGCTCCTGAGGGTACTAATAGCAGTATGGAGAGAAAGGTGTATCCTAGATGACTGGAGAATAAGCATAGTTGTGTCAGTGTACAAGAACAAAGGGGACATGCACAACTGTGGGCAGTACAGAGGCATCAAACTCCTATAACATTGCATGAAAGTTCTGGAGATGGTGATTGATAAAAGGAAACACAGTGTAGTTGAAGTTAAGATGGAAGATGAGCAGTTTGGATTCAGATCAGGATGCAGCACAATTGACCCGATGTTTGCATTGAGACAGATACTTGAGAAGAAGCTAAAGATGAGGAGAGAATCCAACTGGGCATTCCTAGACTTGGAGAGAGCATATGACAAGGTCCCAAGAAAGCTGATCTGGGCAGTACTACGGTGGTTTGAAGTCCCAGAAACATTGGTAGAATTAGTGCAGGCTATGTACAAGGACCCAATGACTCAAGTACGAACAGTGTTCGGCCTCACAGAGGGGTTCCCAGTGAGAGTAGGTGTACATCAGGGTTCAGCTCTGAGCCCACTGCTGTTCATACTGATGATGGACTACATTAGCAAACACGTTGGAGGGGACGGATCAACAAAGCTGCTGTATGCAGATGATGTGGCAGTACAGGCAGACTCTGATCTAGAACTTCATCAAAAGATAGGAGAATGGAATGCAAATCTGAAGGCACATGGGATGAAACTAATCACAGATAAGACAGCGGTAATGGCAGCAAATTGGGGAAATCAGAAGAAGCTGAGAATAGAGATAGAAGGGAAGATAGTGGAACAGGTAAACAGCTTCAAGTATCTGGGAGGAGTAGTTGAGGAGATGGGTAGTCTGAATGAAGAGGTCAAAGTTAGAATCAGAGGGGCTGCAGCCAACTGGCATAGAGTATCAGGTGTAGTCTATGACAGAAGAATGCCAAAGAAGCTGAAAAGTAAGGTGTATATAGACAGTGGTGTGACCAGTACTACTGTATGGTACAGAAACCTGGGCAGTAAAGGCAGAACAGTTGAAGAAACCAGAGGTGATGGAAATGAAGTGCCTGAGAAAGGTGGTAGGATGCACACTGTGGGACATACGAAGAAATGAGAAATTAAGGGCAGAAGCCAAAGTAGCTCCAATTACAGAAAAGATCAAAGAGAACAGATTTCGGTGGTTTGGACACATGTAGAAAAGCAGAAGACAATCTGTTGAGGAAGATTTGGCACAGACAGGAAGAAGGCAAGAGGAAGCGAGGACATCCAGCAAAGAGGTGGATGGACTGTGTGAAAGAAGATCTGTGACAGTCAAGCATGAGTGTTGAAGAAGGCAGGATTGTGGCACTAAATCGAGAGGGTTGGCAACAGGTAACACAATTCCCTAACCCCATGTTGAAAAATGGGAAAAAGGGGGCTGATGATGATGATGACCTGTTCCCTATTGATAGCAGGTGAATTATATTTGATGGTATTTCCTGAGGGAAGGTTGAAGGGGAGAGAGGGGTAAAGTTGGAATTAAATTTATCAGAAGGTTACGGACATAGCTAAAGAATGCCTTGTGGTTGTCCTTGGCCTGGAAGGCCAAAGTCACCTCAAATTTGGCTTTGGTAGACTTTATTTGTCCTCTGAAATGTTTGTTTAGTTTGATGAGAGTGCTTTTATCCTGCTGGGTGCTACACCTCCTAATTTTTGCCATGATTTTCTTCCTTCTGTTATACAGCCTATTGATTTTGTGATTCTACCAGGGTGGCTTGATTTTTGAGTTAGTTCTGTACTTCTTCCTGGTGGGGGCAACTGCCTCTATGCCACCATTAACATGCTTGTACAGGGTTTCTGTGAACAGTTCTGCATAGGCAGCAGTGTTCTCAGGATTTGTGGGGGCTTGAAATTTTGCCAGGTTATCACTTAATTGGAGGTTAGCCTTAGAGCAGTTCCTGAATATTCCAGGTTTAGGTGGGGCCACAGGTTTTATTTTTACTTCAAAGAAGACCATTTTCTGGTCTTACCAGGGAAGACATCCCAGTAGGGGGTGTGCAGCAGTCTCCCATATTAGTGAGGACCAGATCCCGTATGGCTGCATCCCTGGTTGGTGTATTGACTATCTGGTTCAGGGAGTTTGTGCTTACAAAATCCAGGAATCTCTGTGCCTGTACATTTGGTGTCATATAGTATTGCCAGTTAATAGTGGGGTAATTAAAGTCGCCCATGAATATGGTATTGGGTTGGATGGTTAGTGTTTCTAATAAGTTTAAATACATGGTATGGGTTTCCTGGTGGAAAAAGCTGGGCAGATTTACTCTGATACAGCAGTGTGAGTATCTCTGAGTTATGGAAGTAGGCAAGTGTTGGAGTACACTTCACTCTCCCTGGCCAGGCAGTCACTGTGAGTTTTCAAGCCGCTTCCTGGGAAGACGTTAAGTGGGATGGAGCAGGGGCCCCCATCGGATCAGCATCTGGAATGTTCACTAACACCTAAATCTCACCTTCTAGAGAAAAGAATGGGATGAGAGGGCTCACCCATACAGGAGCAAATGGACTGTACTGCTTGTACTCAGTCCATGGATGCCTATCTGGCTCTGATTCCTTGAGAAAGCAAGTGAGTCTCTGGGGCATGGAAAGTGGCACCCTTGGTCATGCTCTGTAGAGCACAGAAATATAAAGTGACAGAGCACCACCAAAGTAAAATAACAGACTATCACGTAATAAATAAAATAACAGACTGCCACCAGAATAATAACAGACTAGTACCTAAATAAGTAAAGTGACAGAGCACCACCAAAGTAAAATAGCCGACTATCACGTAATAAATAAAATAACAGACTGCCACCAGAATAATAACAGACTAGTACCTAAATAAGTAAAGTGACAGAGCACCACCAAAGTAAAATAACAGACTATCACGTAATAAATAAAATAACAGACTGCCACCAGAATAATAACAGACTAGTACCTAAATAAGTAAAGTGACAGAGCACCACCAAAGTAAAATGGCAGCTGCTACCTAAAACTAATATTAAAAAATGAAGTAGCAGACACTACCTAACTAACAAACGGACTAAATAATGACGTGACAAACATTACCTAATAAAGTGAAAGATGATACCTAAATAAATAAAGTGAAAGACCCTACCTAAATAAAGTAATATACAGCTACCTATACAAAGTAAGTGCCAGACACTACCATAATCATAAAGTGACAGATTACTACCTAAATAATAGAGTAACGCACACTTTCTAAATCATAAAGTAGCAGGTGCTACTCATATAAATAAAGTAACAGATAACTACCCAAATAATAACTTCTCAGTCACTAACTTAATAATAAAATGACATAGACCAAAATAATATAACAGACTATTACCTAAATAAATAAAATAACAGAGTGCCACAAACATAAAAGCAGACTTCTACCTAAATATGTAAGGTGACATGACACTAGCAAAGCAAAATGGTAGATATTACCTAAAAGTAATACCTAAATATTAAAGTTACAGACACTCCCTAACTAGTAAAATGACTAAATAATAAAATATCACACAGTACCTATATAATAAAGCAAACTACTACCTAATTAAATATTGGGAAAGGCATTGCCAAAATAATAAAGTAACAGGGGTTCCCTTCAGAATCTCAAACTAGTGAAATTTCAGTAGCCTGAGACCAGAAAGGTGAAAGTGCGGAATACTAAAACCCCAGAAGCGTGAAATTCAAAATCCCAAAGTTTGGAGATTTTGAATTAGCAGTTCTGGTGTTGTGGTATGTAAGTGGATGGTTGGAGATGTAGGTAAGTGTTTGTGTTGTACAGGTTTTGGGTAGGGGCTTTAGTGTATGTCTGTGTGTTTTGTTAGTGTGATGTGTGTGTGCGAAGGGAATGTAGCTTGTGTAGTGGTGTTTTTGTGTGTTTGTCTGTGTAGTGCGACCTCGGAGTTAGTATATTTAAGTGAGTGGTGTGGGAAGGGCATGCCCCCCTGCTTATATGTAGGGTAGGTATTTGTGTTTGTGTATGTGTAGGGAGGTGTATGTTTGTGTCTCTGTGTGGGGTACGTTTAGTATAGAAGTCGCGATTTTAAATTTCACGCTTCTGAGGTTTCGACTTTATGGATTTTTGGCTTCATGGTCAGTATTTTGAGATTATGAAGTGAATCCAGTAACAGGCACTGCCATAATAATAAAGTAACATAGTACTACTTAAATAATAATGTAACAGGCACAAAACAAATAAATGAAGTAATAGATATCTACCAAAATTAATATGTGTCAGATACTACCTTAGCAATAATGAAGTGACAGACACTACCTAAATAATAAAGTAACAGATAACTACAACAATTAATGAAGTATCAGACACTACTTTATTATTAAAGTGACTAAATTGTGAAGTGACAGACACAACATAAATAATAATGGAAAACGCTAATTAAATTATAAAGTGACAAACACTACCTAAATAATCATGTAACATGCTACTACCTGAATAAATAAAATGAAAGACACTATTCAAATAATAAACTAGCATACTATCATTTGTATAAATAAAATGGCAAACACTAGCTAGGTAAATAAAGTAACACACACTACCTTAATAATAAATTAACATATTTCTGCCTATATAAATAAAGTGACAGACATCACCTAAACAACAGAGTAAAAGGCATTACATAAATAAACAAGTAATACATAAATGCTTAAATAAAGTAGTGTGCATTATCTAGCTAATAAAGTGACAGACACTACCTAAATAAGAAAGTAACAGGCACTAATAATGTGACAGACAGTATCAAAATAATAAAGTAGCAGGGAATACATAAATAAATAAAGCACTGATAACTATCTAAATAATAAAGTGACAGAGAGTACCTAAATAATACAGTAACAGGCATTACATTAATAAAGTAACAGATAACTAAATGATAGATGCAAACAGAAAATTTACCCCAGGACTGCGCCCTCCACTACTAATAGACAAAGGCAGCTTCTAAATGCTTTATCTCATGCATGGGTCCCCTCAAATTATCTCTAGTATGATCCCAGTTAATCTCATTTGGGGAAATATATAATTATCAACCATGGGATGGGTAAGGCCCAGTGATGGGAGTAATATATTACAATATGTAATATATTACTGTAACCTAGTAACTTAAATGTGAGTTACCTTTGAGTTACTTTTGTTTAAACCACTGGTTCTCAACGTGGGCGATATTGCCCCCTAAGGAGTGATAGAAAAGTTCCGGGGGCCCTGGATAGTATGGATAGTAATCAGATGTTAGGAGATAATAGAGACTTTGAAGGGGAAATTTAGATAAAAAAATTACAACATAATGTTGGCACAACTCATAGTACCTTGCATTCATAACATACCTCTCAACGGTACCAAATTCCTTGGCAAAATAGTTCACACTGCCTACTTTGACCTGGCCAAGGCATTTGACACAATACCCCACTCAGGCATTGTTGACAAACTCAAGATGTTAGGTACAAACCTGTATGTCTCTTGGTGGATAGCTGTCAAAGGAAAAATATACTTTAAAAATGATCAAAACACGGTAGGTTCAGGTTAAGGCACTTTAATCTTGCAGCAAGGAGACAAAAACGTGCTAATACAGAGTTTGTCTAACCAGAAACAGGAAATGCATTCATTTTTATAGGTTATCAAATTAATCCTGTCCTACCATGCTGACGTAACAGATTACCACCTTTTCATCATCATCTGCTGACCATCTTTCCCATGAATTTCTGCTGATTTAAACAATTTTTGTGTGAAACTTCCTGAGGAAAACAACATGGCCTTGGTTACTTTCAGTTAGATACTTATGTTACATTCAAGATACTACGGCTAATTCAAGCACAATGCTAGCAGTTCATTTCTCTAATAATCCTTTGTCTACCTTATCTCTAAACTACTGCAGCTGCAGAGGTTCCCATCCCCTGAACAAGGCTGTTTGTCTAGAATCATTACATTTATAATGTAGAGTATTGTTCATTCATATGCTTCTGACCTAGCAGATAAACACCTGCTTCTCAAGTACATTTCCACAAGGCATAAACAAGAATATTGCTGTGCTAGCAGTTACTAGGTCAAAGGGCAACTTGCAAGTTTCAGTAAGCATGCTGCAGTTTTAGAAAAGCATCTTTTTTCAGTCTCATATGAAACTCAATTTGTATATAACACAGTGCATGAAAAATAGAATGAAAAGCATATTAAAAACACTTGATTATTAATTTGGCATTAAGCATACACACATTAATACATATTTTTCTAACAATAGCCAACTGGCAGACAAATAGAACCTAGGAAGTTAGAACTGGGGAGTCCACCTCTACAAAGTGGCCAGTCAAAAGTGGAGTCCCTCAGGGATCAGTCCTTGGACGGCTCCTTTTTGGAATTTACTTCTCAGAAGTCAAGGCCAATGTCAGTGGTCTCTGGCTGACTAAATCTGCAGATGATGCAAATTAGGAACTGTCATTGAATCTCACACTGACACAAATATTCTCCAGGAGGTGCTGACACAGACAAACAACTGGTGTCAGAGTTATGGACTAAAACTAAATGCCAAGAAATGCATAATAGTATCCTTTGCGAAGTCATCCATCCCTGGTAATTATCATATTGACAACACACCCCTTAGAGATGTCCCAGTTGTCAGGGACGTAGGGACACACATAGATAGTAATCTAGCCTTTGATCATCACGTGTCTACAGTGGTGAGGAAATCATTCTATGTTGTGCAAGTTATAAACAAAGGTATGGCATCTAAATCCAAGGAAGACTTTGTTCCACTGTATTTGGCATTCATCAGACCTATCATGGAGTACAGTTCCCCTTTTAGTATGTACCTAACCAGCCATATACAGCAAGTGGAACATACACAGAGGTTCCTCACTAAAAGAATACAGGGGGTAAGTAATATGTCCTATGCAGACCGCCTCAAGGCCCTATCCATGTATTCTGTCTCCTACAGGGTTTTGAGGGGAGATGTATGCCTGGCATACAGGGCATTGTCAGACCCCACTCTGATAGATCTCCTGCTTATCTATAAAACAAACAGCACCAGAATTATCTGTTCTAAAGACTTAAACCTTGCCTGTGATATAATAGGACCTGCTGGAGAGATAGGTATGCATCCCAAAGACTACCCCGTCTATGGAGCAGGCTCCCCATCCATGTGAAGCAGAGTTCCTCCCTAATCCAATTCAAGTACAACTTGGACAATTGGCTGGGAAACTGGAAATTCATCCCTGGTTTAGCACCTATGTCTCTGATGCAAACAGGTAACCTGTAAATGGTTCGTCTCCCAGGCCCATGCTTACACTTATCAAGGGTATCAGAAGTAAGAGATTTGGGATGCATGGCTAAGCTTAAAAAGGCCCTTGTGGTCATTAGCTTAGTAAACACCTATGAACCTGTTTCTTGGTTTAGGGCTCAAAATAATAGGGTGTCACAAATTCCTGATTAGCCCCATTAAATCCTGATTTTGGCATGCAGACAAGAGCACCAGAACCATTCAACTTTTAAGAGGTTTCAGTTAAAAAAAAAACACCCCATGATGGCAGAAACTTCTCCTTTAAGGAGGACCATTTGCTACTCCTTACTGACTACAGGAACAATTGCCGATGTCATTGATTTCATGACCCACATGTGGATAATGCCGGAGGAGGGGGTACAAGGATTCAGATTCAGGCATCTATTATTCTAATTCACTTACAGATTTTGTGTCAGTATGCATTTTGAACAATAAGATTTACTGAATTGTTGAAATCCTCAACAATTTAACAGAAAATCAAGCATTTACCAGAGGCAGGGCAAAAAACAAAGGCAAAATCAGGAATAATTGGTAGGTACGATCACATATTATCCTGCTGTTTGTAAGGTGGACTTCATGTTAGTGAGTTTGTGTTTCAAATGTTTCCCCAATTTAAAAAAAAATGCACTTTAAGAGCCAGTAGCCCATAGAACTCGGACACCGATCAGCATCTCAGCACGAAAATTTTAAACACAGCCATTAGCCAAACATAATGTGTGGAGGAGGGCAATGGTGTGAAACCAGGAAGAAATTTTCAATAGGGTGCTTATAAACTTAGAACGGCTTTAGAATGACACATTTTGCGTTAGTGTGCATTTTCTGAAGGATATCAAGAATTAAAACATTTTCGAGAAACAGAAATACACTACAGTCAACTAATAATGATAATAATTAGAGCTGTACTTGACTGATGCAATGATAGAATCCTGCACAAATGTGGTGTTGTGTTAAAATAACATAAATGCAGCTCGTACAGGTTTTACAAACTAACAGAGCCACGCAAGTTAGTCTATGAGTAGCATGGGAAAATATTTTAACTGTCTTCTACAAGCATACGAGCCATAATTAAAGTTTGTAAATACTAGGTATCTTAAGTCACAACATTAATAAAAAGTAAAAGTGGCTGCCATGACATCCAGCATTTAATTTCTGTTTTAGGACTGAAAGGCAGCAACTTCAACTCTAGTGTGACTACTAATGCATGCTACGGATGTAAACTCAGTCCGCACTTACTACAGAATTTAAACTAGGCATGCCAAGGTAAGTGTGAGTGTATGAGTGTACACACTCTAGGGACCTAAACCTTGTCTCCACAATAAACAGGACATGCTGGAGGGATAGATTCCTGTTCCAGAGACTTCCTATACTCTAGAACAAGCTACCCATCTATGTCAAGCAAAGTTCTTCATTAGCACTCTTCAAGAAAAATCTTGATGAGTGGATGGGAAATAGGAAATACACCCCAGGGATCACTTCTGTGTCTCTGCTGGACAGTGGCACAGGAAAATAACTTTCTTGGGTGGCGTAAGCTATAGAACCTTGCTGGCTAGGCTTACGTAGGCCCTTGGGCCGATAGCCTAGTACCTACCTATGAACCTATGAACCTATGAGTATGTGTGTTAGTTAAACTGGCGTGTCGCTTTTCTGTATGAGAGAGAGAGTGTGTGTGTGTGTGTGTGTGTGTGTGTGTGTGTGTGTGTGTGTGTGTGTGTGTGTGTGTGTGTGTGTGTGTATGTGTGTGTGTGTATCTATGTAATTTAAATTAGCTGTTCGTGTGTGTGCATTACTGTCTTAGAATGTAGTGTGTGTATGAGTATGTGGTTGTGTGAGACCAGAGAAAAGGTAGATGTGTGTGTGTGTGTGTGTGTGTGTGTGTGTGTGTGTGTGTGTGTGTGTGTGTGTGTGTGTGTGTGTGTGTGTGTGTGTAAGAGAAGAGAGAAGATGTGTGTGTGTGTGTGTGTGTGTGTGTGTGTGTGTGTGTGTGTGTGTGTGTGTGTGTGTGTGTGTGTGTTTTGGTCTGTTTCTCATAAAATTTGTGGCTTTCTGGTAAATCATGGAGGACACTAAAATCACTAAATAATAACATATACATATATATATATATATATATATATATATATATGAGTTTCAGACTTTATTTCCTTCATAAAATGCATACTAACCACAAATCCTGTTATTCTATCAGCTTTCTAAGTTTATAAGAACAATATTTTAAATTCTGTCCCTATTTTTGGGACTGTGTCCTCCCATTATGCTAGCCTTTGATCAGATTTCTGGGACTAAGTTGTTGAGAGGTATGGTACTACAGAATTTAGAAAGTACCAATTTATTATGTTTTAAATTTAAAAACTATTTTGTATTGTTTTTAAGTTGCATTAAACACTAAGTGATGCAGTTATGAAAGAGGAATGTTGCAAACAGCAAAGGCCTCCTGAGCCACACCCATGCTAGTTAATTATATTAAGTCTGAGATAACCATACCACAGACTAAATTTAATTCCCCAAGACACCACACTCTTGATGCTGGTATACATATCTTATCAACCAAATGTTTGCCATCACATCTTTCAGTGCTGATCACAGCTGTTTCATTACATGTATGTGGTATTATCTGTGCTGCTTAATAAAACAAGATGTTTAACAGTGCATCACATTCCACTGTGAAACTTTTTATAATATCTTTAATGTCATATTTTAAGCACACATTGCTGCACTCTTAAAGAACAATACTGCTGCAGCTTCTACATATATAATGAGTACAACACTACTGCTTTATAATTTAGTTATTTTATACATTCCAGAAACATTACTTTACTGTTTTATTCAGTCATTCTCTGATATTTAATTTAACCAGTTCAGTGTTGTGAGGGAGCAGGAGCCCATCATAGCAAGCAGTGGGTACAAGGTAGACAAACAAATCATGGGTACAGTGCCAATCTATAAGAGGACACATGCGCGTGTGCGCGCACACACACACACACACACACACACACACACACACACATGTGTGTGACAGAAATACATACAGTACGTCATATTATATATTCTCACAATTTGAAGGCTTGCCAATATACCAGTATCCTGACTTTTGGCGATGGTTAGATGTATGAGTCAGTGCCCAGCATCAGCAACTACCAGATTTCTTTACAAAACCTGCCAATGCAAACTGGTATTTACAAAACTACAAGAGCAGAAGGTTTCTGAATCAGATTTCTTTTATCCATTGATCAGATTGACCTGATACCCACATATTGACAATAACAGTGGCTTGTTATACCAATGATTGTTATGACAGACTTTAGTTTCATATTAAGATTAATAGAGTGCACAGTGCTTTTATATATGTTACAGTTACTGATGTATGTTATTTTAATGAATTTCTGTAAGGGTGCAGCTAATGTGACATCAGTGTGTATATGCTAGACGTGTGGTAGGGCAGAAAGTAGGATGCAAAGTGTTTTATATGCCTATTGCCTACCACTTCCCTTAAGATTTTTTGTTAATGCTGTAAAGGGACTTTAACTGGTGTTTCTGTGTGACTGTATATTTTCAAAGTTAATGTTAAATTGGGGAACATTTTCACAATTATATGAATGATGGTATCCTATAATTCCATTGGAGTGGGCAGAGTTACATTATTATACTTGCAAATTTTAAGTTGATTAGTGCCCAGATTTTTGGCCAGTTGTGCCTACTTTTCATGGGCTTTTGTCCAGATTTTTGATGTCTCCAGGTTGAGTCGTATGATTCATACTAGATCATTAAAATTAGTCTGGAGCATAATTTACTTCATTTTTTAGCACTGCAAGGAGGTGAAAGCTAATGATGATCAGACTTTGGCTCTGCCCTGATACTGTGGGACTCTCACCCACTAAAACACCCCCTAACACTGGGACAATTCTAGCCTCCTAGAGATCATATCCTTACCTTGCCGTATAATAAACGGCATTGCTTCTTCATATCACTGTCAATCGGAATCAACCTCACCACTCATTGATTATGTTCTATTTAAAATTCTTTTTGAGTTTTGGCTTTTGCTTGCTGAAAATAGACAAAATGTGACAGTTTCTTATAGGTCTTGTGCTGTTAGCTGTGTATGGTTTGGTTTAATTATTATTTGCTGGCTGTGTATGGGTTTAATTATTACTTGTGACTGTCTAGCAATAAAAGACTAGTTGTCTTCTTCTCTTTTTGGCTGCTGCTGTTAGGGGTCACCACGGCAGATAATCGGTCTGCAGAACAAGTGGCAGTAGAGTTTTACAGTGTTGAGTTGCCATCCTGGCACCCAACCTTCCTCAGAAGGTGCATGCACGCACACACTCACACCTAGGGCCAATTTGGAATGTCTTGGGAATGTGAGAAAAAACAGGAGCACCTGGAGGAAATGCACACGAATACATGGAGGACATGGAGACTCCACACAGAATTCACCCTAGCCGAGAATCAAACCGCAGTACCTCTCACTGTGAGGTGACAATACTAACCACTACAACACTGTACTGCCCAGCTATTAAGACTAGTCTGCTAAAGTTTTTTCACTGTTAAATGCTATTCGTCATCATCGTAACATTGTGTATACAACTTTAATAATACACTTATATGCATGTGCTTACTTGTGTGAGTAAATCTCAATATTATAATTGCTAAGCAATACTTATGTAAAAGTAATGTGGTACTTTAGTTAGTAGCTAGTAATAGTAATATATTACTTTTGTAGAAAAGTAATAAGTAATAGTAATATATTACTTTCACTGAAAATAACTATTAATAGTAACGTCTCACTTTTTTAAGTAACTAGCACAACATTGGTAAGTCTAAACTCTAAATAAATAGGCTAGGTTAAATCTAGCACAAAAAGAGAAATTGTCTAGGCTTAAAATGGCCCACAATGGCAGCTAGCTACATACCTGTGAACCTAGGAACGTATAACTACCATAATAAATAAAATGACAGAGATAACATTAATAGCAAAAAATGGCCTACCAAAAGCAAAAGGCTGCCACCAAAATAAACTGACTACCACTTAACTGAGTAAAGTGATAAATACATACATAAAGTAACTAACTACTACCTGAACAAGCAGTGTCACAGACTACTATGTAAATAATTAAATTAATAGACTGTATACAAAGTGTCAAGTATAAAACAACAGGCTGCCACCTAAATAAATAGACTGGTAGATGCAACCTAAATAAGTAAACTGACATGAGTACAACTTAACAACAGTTACAGGTGCGTACCTAAATTAATGAAGTGACTGACATTTCATAAAATCATAAGTGCTACTTAAATAAATGGGCAAAGTACAGTCAAAATAAATAAACAGACTGCCTCCTAAATAATTAACAGACTATTAAGTAAACACAGTGTTAGGGACTGCCTAATACACTAGCACCTAAATAAATCAACTGATAGATTGTTATTTAAATAAATAGTGCCTGAATAATGTGACAGGTTATGTGCATACCACTTAAATATATCAATTACAAGATACTACCAAAATTAATACACTATTAGGGTACAAACAAAATAACCTGACAGGATACTATATAAATAAATTAATTAACAAATTGCAATGTAAATAAACTGAGAACAACTTCAACAAGTTAACACTGCAATGTGGTACCTAAGTACAGTGCATATTACCTAAATAAAGTTACAAGGTACAAACTAAGTAAATAAATAGAACATTGACTAAATAAACTGAAGGACTACTAGCTAAAAATATTATTTGACAAATTTTATCTAAATAAACAAAGTAGCATTTAGCCCTGCTGGTTGTGCAGAGGGATAGCGCACTGAGTAAGGCCCAGGGGACCCAAGTTCAGGTTGCAGTTCTAGTACCTGAAGGCAAGGCAGAGATAATAGCTGTGCCTGTCTGGGAGGAAGGAGCATGACAGGTGGTCCTTTGTTGAGGTCAGAAGGCGTGCCAGGGCTGTAGGGATGGGAAAAGCAGAGAAGGCATGTCTATGTGCTCAAGCCACTCTTCATAGCCCTCCCAGCCCGAGAGCTACATATCACCATGTTATGGGAAGCAAGGCTTGGTAAAAAAAAAAAATCGCCATGCTGCTCAGCATAACTTAAGCTGCTGTAGGTGAAGAGAGATGGCGGATTGGTCCACAACTGTGGACTGACTTTCCATTTCCACTCTTGCTTCCGGGCTGAGGGGAGGTGGTAAACCAGATTACTGGGTTGCAGTCTAGCTCCACTGTCCCACCACACCAATGGAAGAGCAACTGTGATGCCCCCCCCCCCAAAAAAAAAGCAATAAAGCAAGAAAAAAAAGAAATTCATAAAGTGGAAATTTCCTTTTAAATACATAATATCACAGATTAGTTCTTTCATAAAAAGTCACAGGCTCCTACCTCAATAAAGTCACCTAAATAAGGTGACATGCTATTACCTAACTAAAGTGTCCAAGGTCACCTAGTAAGTTCAGGTTCTACATAAAACAATAAAGTGTCAGATATTCTGTAAACAATTATTCTCAGGCAGTTATCTAAATAATGTGCCAGGTACCATCTGAATACGTGATATGCTAATTAAATAAACAGATTACTGCCTAAATAAGTGAAATAGCAGATACTATTTAACTAACTAGGCAGACATTACTTAACTTGACTACTAACTAAATACATATAAATTGACAGATGCTACCTAAATAATGTGTTAGTTTTTATCTAGGTACAATAATAAATAAAGGGACAATTTCCAACTAACTACATAATGTGACAGACTAGTACCTAAATAAAAAGTCTCAGATGCCTACCTCACAGTCACAGAAGTTACCTAAATAATGTAACAGACTATTACCAAAATAAATAGATGTTACATAATAAAGGAAGTAATGATAGTATCTAAATAAGTAAAATAACCTCTGAACAGATACTAGACGTGGTTTCTAAAACCAAAAACACTATGTCCATAGGTCCGTATAACTCGTAACAGACTGTTTCCTCATTACTATAAAACATCTCCTAGCAGTCTTCTTTCTTAAAGTTTATAGGCACTTACTAGTCTATTGATCTGTGAGGATCTACCATTTCAAGTGAATGGGAAGCAAGTTCCATAAGTGATATTCTCTAGGATGCATACTTATCCCTCAAGCATCTTCTATTCATTTTGTAAAAGAGGGTGAGGTCCCTTGAGTGGGTGTTTCTGATACCATTGGACTTCTGAATGTGTAATAGGTCTGACAGAATGGGGTCTGTTGAGGCTCTATACACAAGGGTGTGGCTGCCCCTCAGTAAATTGTATGATACCAAGAAGAGAGACAAGGCTTTTAGTCAGTCTGTATAGTTTAACCACAGATTCCCAATGGAATTGGGAAGAAGGCTGGAAAACAGCTATAGTTAGCCCCTACACAAGTTTGTATACAACAAACCGCATACCTCACCAACTATAGACATATCAGGCTTACCAGCATCATTTTCAAAGTGATGGAATGTATCGCCATGGACCTCATTAACAGTGATATAAGGAACCTACAGTCACTAAACTCTAACTAATGTGGCCTTGTAAAAGACAAAGTATAACTTCTGAATCTAGCTGGTTTGTTTTAAGGAGTCACAAAAGCACTAGGTGAGCATAACTGCATGCACATGCCTTATCTAGGTCTAGCCAAGGCTCTTAGCACTATACTCCACTTTGGCAAGTGAAAACATCAATAAATTGGTAAAACACTATCCTCCAAGAGAGTTGTCACAAGTGCTGTTGCCAGGACTTTGTTTTGGGACCACTTCTATTTGACATCTACTTCTCATGTCAAATCAGACATTAAAGGCTTCTAGCTGACCACATTTATGGACAACTGCAAGGATGTAACCACCAACAACTCTTCCAAAGCCACATGGATCCTCCAGAAGGGCCTAACTCTGACAAACTCATTGTGTCAGCATCACAGTCTGTAGCTTAACATCAAAAAACTCTCTCATCAAACAGTTAAGGTAAAAGGAATTCCTACAAACTATCTTTCATCAAACAGTTAAGGTAAAAGGAACTCCTACAAACTTACTACGTAAGTTACACCCTTTTTGTTACATACCTAGGCAACCTTTTGAATAATTCTAGGACCACTCTACCTAACCCAGTTAATTACTAATGACATCTTTTTTCTGTCAAGAGGTCATCACTTCTCTCTACTTGTCTCTAACTAGGGCCATTCTAGATTTTAAAGTACCCTTTAGTATGTCCTTATCCAAACACCTAACCCAGCTTGAAAAAAAAACAGTGGTACCTCACAACTAAAATCTCAGGAATAAGCTCCCTAAGTTACTCAGAGCATCTAAAGGTCCTGTACATCAGACCACAACGCAGTGAACTGTGCCTTGCCTACAAAGTTATAAATGACCCGGTCTTCCTAGATCTGCTATATGTCTGCAAAGCTGGTAGTGGTAGAAATGCAAGATCAAGGGATGTCAATCTGTATTGCAACATAAATAGGACTTGTTGGTGTGACAGGTATCTATCCCAAAGAATTATCTAACCTTAGAACACACTCACAGTTTCTATAAAGCACAGCATGTCCCTCACTGTCTTCAAATCTACATGAGATAAATTGATCAGAAACTACAAATTTAGCAAAGGCCTAGTTCCCTGTCCATTATAAGCAGGGGTAACTAGTTGTGTGTATCAGTGGAACTGCAGTGGACAGGCTTCAAAAGGATGAACAAATCTTTTGCCTAGCAGCAATCTACGAATATATGAACATAGGAATAGACAAATGCCTATATAAATAAACTTGACAGTTACTACTTAATAAACTGAAAATACTAACAATACATAAAGTAACAGACTACTGTCTATATAAATAAAGTGGCAGGTACTAACTAATTAGCTAAAGTGAAAAAACTGTTTTGCACTTGTAGCAACCTGTTTACTAAGCCCCCTACTCATTCAAAACTCATCCCATCTACAGTTTAAAATCTCAGTGAATTCCTATCAACATATTACTCCTGCCTCTGTAACAGGCCCATTTTGAAGTCCCCTCCTAATAAGTTAACCAAATCTATTAAATTATTTGCACTCTTTTTTTTTCCTGGTTACATAACTCAACTTAATTTTAGCTGTTTGGATAACACTTATGTATAGCTTGTACACTGTCTATGTACTAAAAACAAAACGTAACTCTACACAAATAATGCCTAATGTTCTGTAAATGGGTGCTCTTACCATGCTGAATGTACTCGGCATTGTGTATGTAACGTGGTGATCAGTGTTTACATTTTTATATATACATATACATGATTACTTTTGATGTTTGGAAAAAAATCTTTTTCCTCCACTGTTGAACTGTGATTTGTTATTAATAAATAACTAGCTGGACAGATACATTGATATAGTAATAAAACTGTGAGCATTGCCCACACCATTGTCTGAACGCCACGGAGATGCTTTTGTCCTGTGAAGCCCCTCTCAACACAGAGTAAGACTGCAACAGAGTTATGACTGCAGAGCACAATTAGCCCATCAAACCTATGCAGTGGGAAACCGGCATTAATAAACTATTTACTCAAGTGATTTTGAACGGGGCTGGAATTTCAAGTCCTTAGTATAAGTATTTTATTATTTCTGAGTTATGTGTTTATCAAAAAGACACCTTAATCTGTACTTTCTTTAAAACACTTGAGGACTTTAGGAAAAATGCACCTAGTTTGGTATCTTGAAGTACTGTATGTGCCTTTTTAAAGTGCACTCTAGTATTTCTGAAGCTGTTTTCCCAAGACTCCAAAGGCATTACTACCTGCATTTTTGTAAAAGCAGCATTTCTTATTTAAACCCCTTTGAACAATTGTGACCTTTCCTTTGACGCTAAAATAACTCTATTTCTTCATGTTTCTTTTTTCACAAGATATACAACTAAGGAAGAATTTAGATTATATTTTTAGGTGCAACAGAAAAAAAATGATCATAGCTGGAAAAATTATTAGCACATTTGCCTTGATAAGCTCTAGGACTGAACAATCCTAATTAGGCAGTTGGTAGACATTTGAGAAATACAGCCCAAATTTCCCCCAACTCCTTCCACCCCCGACACACAACACTTCTGCCTTACTGTCATAACTCTGTGACTAACAGTACAGCCATGAGTTAGGAAGTCTGGTAGAGACATTTAAGGGTATGAGCTTCTATTTCCTATAGTCCTGGGTTTCGTTCAGTCAGTATCTGTGTGTTCATTGTGTTACTCCAAGCAAATCACTTAATAAAACAACATTCTGAGACACCGGTGAAAAGGGGATTTGTTCCTAGTAGACTTACCTGGCTACCAAATAAAATAATAAATACATACACAAAAACAAGTTCAAATAAAAGCCCAATTTAACTATACCTAGCTGCTATTTGTCTGTTCCCCTTTTCTTAATCCCTGTATATTATGTGTCATGCATGCTATACTCCCCAAACACCCCAGTCCTTCATCTGTTAGTGTGTAATACCGTGTTTCTGCCCCTATAATGAACTGCTTCATCCTGCATATGTCAAAGCACATTGTAATTCCTGAAACAACTACCCACCACTTCAAACCTCCCCTTTCTCGACAATCCACACTTTCAGCCCAGAGTGTGCCATTCCATAATGCCCTCCCAACCTTCATCTTCATCAGTGCATGTATATTTCAGCACTACCTCCCCCTTCAACTCTGTTCTTCAATACTGCATATATATAGCCACACTATTTTCTATAAACACCCTCCTTCATCCCTGCACATGTATATCATGTACCACTCACAAGCATCAACCCACTTTTACATCCCTGCATGTGTCACATCATGTACCCCAGTTTACCATCCTGCATCACAGCATGTGCCACTTCATGAACCTTTCTTAGCATCACTGCATGCGTCATACCATACCACACTTAACATCAACCTAAACCTACAACAATATTCCATTACTACATCACTGCATCCCTTCTTAACATCACCCTACTCCTATATCAATCCTATTACATAGATCTCCTTAGTATCACCCCAATGTTGCTTCCCTCTTTGCATCATACCATGATCACCTCTTAGCATCAGCCCATTCCTACTTCACTGCATGTATCATAGCATGGAGCCTTCCTTAGCATCATCCCACTACTGCATCACTTCATGTGGCATACCATGCATCCCCCTCCATAGCATCACCCCACTCATACATTCTTCCTTGTGTCATACCATTTTCATTTCATTAGCATCACCTTATCCTACATCACTGCTGGTGTCACACTATGAAACCCCTCCCTAGCATCACCCCATTCCTACATTCTTCATTGTGTCATATCACTTACCCGTCATTAGCATCAACCCACTCCTACATCACTACACGTGTCATACCATGCACCTCTGTTAGCCATCCTCCATCTGTGTGTGTGTGTGTGTGTGTGTGTGTGTGTGTGTGTGTGTGTGTGTGTGTGTGTGTGTGTGTGTGTGTGTGTGTGTGTGTGTGTGTGTGTGTGTGTGAGAGACACCATAATATGTTCTTAACTTCACCCCTCTCCTAAATACCTCTTTGTGTCATACCATGTATCCCTTTTTGGCATCACCCCACTCCTGCGTCACTCATTGCATCATACTATGTACCCCTCATAAGCATCACCTTATTCCTACATCACTACATGGGTCCTACCATGGCCACCTCCTTAGCACCACCCCACTCCTACACCACTGCATGTGCCATGTTATCCATCCTCTCCTTAGTATCACCCCCAGTCCTACATCCTTCCTTGTGTCATACCATGTTCACCTCATTAGCATTACCCCACTCCTACATCACTGGATTCACCATGTCACACGCACTCTCCTTAGCATCACTGCAGTGCTACATCCTTTTTTGTGTCATACCACTTACACCTCATTAGCATCATCCCATTTCTACATCTCTCCTTGTGTCACACCATGTACACCCTCCTTAGCATCACCCCATTCATGCATCCCTCCTTGTGTCATATCATATACCCCTCCTTAGTATCACCCCACTCCTATAGCTCTACTTGTGTCATGCCATGTATCCTCTCCTTAGCATCACCCCACTGCTACATTTTTCTTTGTGTCATACCATTTACCTCTCCTTAGCATCACCCCATTCCTACATCACTGCATGTATCATACCATGGACCCCTCCTTACCATCACACCACTCCAACATCTTTGCATGTGCTATGCTATACATCACCTGCTTAGCATCACCCCACTTCTCCATCCCTCTTTGTGTCATACCATGAGCCCCTCATTAACATCACCCCACTCCTGCATTACTGTATGTGCAATACCATACATCCCCTTTTTAGCATCATTCCACTCATTCATCCTTTCTTGTGTTATACCATGCTCACTTCATTAGCATCACCTCACTCCTACATCACTGCATGTGCCATGCCACGCAGCCCCCTCCTTAGCATTACTCCATTCCTACATTCTTCTTTGTGTCATATCACTTACTCCATGCACCTTTGTTAACCATCCTCTATCCCTGTTTGTGTCACACCACATAACCTTCTTAACATCACTCCTCTCCTCTCCTGCATATCGCTCTGTGTCATATAATGAAACCTTCCTTAGCAGCAGCTCATGTCGTCATTCTTACCTAGTGTCACCCCACTCATATATCCCTGCATGTGTTCCCCATTTATCCATGCTTAGCTTCACCCCACTCCTTCTCACTGTATCACATCATGTAATCTTGTTTAGTATCAGCTCAGTGCTTTATCCCTGCAACTGTTATGCTATGCAGGCCTGCTTAACATGCACTGTATACATAAGATACTCTGGTCACCACCTTCAGACCAGGAACACTGTGTCTAGCTGTTCTTTGAACATGTTTCACTATTCCCCTTTACAGCTACTTTCTTGGATGATTTGATATACGTTAACTACGTTCAGACCACAATGTGATGAAGAACTGTGTATCTTTTTATCATACATAATTTTTCATTACATCCTTGTAACTGATAAGTCTATTTCAAGAGTCTTGTATTTTGATTAAGTAAACAAGCTGAAGAGAAAAGTACAAGTTGACATAATTAATATTGAATATATGCATGAGATTCATAGCCAGATGGCATACAGATGAAAGTTAGTTCAAGACAGAGAGAGAGAGGAAGAGAGAGATGAGCTAAGCTTGCAAAACAGTGAGAAAAAAATCAAAGCTGCCAATTAATATGATATCATATGCTACGTCTTGTCCTACTGATACCCACTTGGAATCATGCAGAAAATTAGGAGACAGACTAATAGTCAAAAGCAGTTTTAAAACTAAGCACACATAAAATGAAAATATTACTTATGCGTGTTACAGTGGCTTAAACTACGATATCATATTGCTTTAGAAAATGACTGCCTTCTAAAAAGAATTGCTTAAACTCAAGTAAAATTATTCCCTGCTCTATGAAATATTCCCCACAGAATAACAGATTTGTCTGTCTTCTCCCATTTGTCAATGAAATGTAAATTTGCTGACAGAATGTTTTGGTTTTATGTAACCAAAATTTTGCATAACTTGTAATTCTGTTCCTATACATATTTAGTCTAATTTCAGCTTACAGGCCATTCAGTACACATTTTTTCAATAACTTTTTAAAATGGATTTTCAAAATGCAAACAGTGTGCAGGCAATACTCAATGCGCAATTAGCATTATCAAGAAACCAGTTCTACAAATCTCTATCATAAATTACACAGTTTTTTTTTTTGTAATATCTAGCTAGTACTTTCAGAAATTAGTAAAAATATCATGGGTAAACACATAAGCAGGTAAATGAAGAACAAACTAGAATGAACAGGATAGTGCTTTCTTATGTCTGTGGAAAGCTCTGTGTGTGTGTGTGTGTGTGTGTGTGTGTGTGTGTGTGTGTGTGTGTGTGTGTGTGTGTGTGTGTGTGTGCGTGTGTGTGTGAGACTCATACCTCTCAACTGTACAGATTTTCGCAGAATGTCTAAATTTTTGGCTCATATTTTTGGCCTGTTCCTCTTTTTTCCTGCCAAATCACTGTAATGATCTCAGGATTTAAGTCACTAAATAATGACATACATTTGAGTTTCAGACTTCAAATCCTTCAGAAAATATATATTAAAACAAATCCTGTTACTCTAGCAATTTTCTACGTTTATGAGCACTATTTAAAATATGTCCCTATTTGTACCCCCATTTTGTCAAGCTTTGTCTAGATTTTTTGCATTAACAGGTTGAGAGGTGTGTGTGTGTGTGTGTGTGTGTGTGTGTGTGTGTGTGTGTGTGTGTGTGTGTGTGTGTGTGTGTGACTCATACCTCTCAACTGTACAGATTTTCACAGAATGTCTAAATTTTTGGCCCATATTTTTGGCCTGTTCCTCTTTTTTCCTGCCAAATCACTGGAATGATCTCAGGATTGAGGTCACTAAATAATGACATACATTTGAGTTTCAGACTTCAAATCCTTCAGAAAATATATATTAAAACAAATCCTGTTACTCTAGCAACTTTCTACGTTTATAAGAGCACTATTTAAAATATGTCCCTATTTGTACCCCCATTTTGTCAAGCTTTGTCTAGATTTTTTGCATTAACAGGTTGAGAGGTATGGTGTGTGTGTGTGTGTGTGTGTGTGTGTGTGTGTGTGTGTGTGTGTGTGTGTGTGCGCATGAGTGCACGCACTTGCTTGTGTGTGTGTGTGTGTGTGTGTGTGTGCGCATGAGTGCGCGCACTTGCGTGTGTGTGTGTGTGTGTGTGTGTGTGTGTGTGTGTGCGCATGAGTGCGCGCACTTGCGTGTGTGTGTGTGTGTGTGTGTGTGTGTGTGTGTGTGTGTGCGCATGAGTGCGCGCACTTGCGTGTGTGTGTGTGTGTGTGTGTGTGTGCGCACTTGTGTGTGTGTGTGTGTGTGTGTGTGTGTGTGTGTGTGTGTGTGTGTGTGTGTGTGTGTGTGTGTGTGTGTGTGTGTGTGTGTGTGTGTGTGTGTGTGTGAAGTACAGATCAGTACCTCAGGTTAACTGTATATTCACAGGACTAAAGTCAACATCAGTTAACTGAAACATTATGTTATGGAGCCTCTTCTTGAACTCTCTGTGCTGCACTACTATTCACTCCACAGGTTAGTAAAAGAGAGGCCCTAAATGACAGGAAGTCAGAGGTCAGTGTAAGAACATACAAGCTTTTCAGATGCATGTAAAGATCATTCTTTTATGTGAATTGTGCCCACTGCCCAGCTAGCACTTGATTAATTCATAGATACTTGATGGACCGTTTTCATCAGAGGACCAAAGCCTCATATGAATCATACATATTTCTTTCTACAGTTTGCAAAAGGACCAGTTAGGTAACTGACCTGTCATGCCGTTAACCTTCCTAACATAAAGGAGGGTAACGCATGGAGACTTGCTGATTATTACACAAAGTTCTGCCATAATGGCGGTGTAACATATTGATCAAAGGGATGGACACAGAGTAGAAGACATCTAGTTTTAGTGTACTGTTTTTCATGACTTGCTAATTTGATTTTCCTCTTGGGTCCACAACCTTTATTATAAGTTCATCTCCAAAACGTTTATGTCCCTAGAAATCCAGTGAATATTAAGGACTGTTAAGCTAGAGATGCTTCATTTAGCACATTCTGGAAAAGATAGGCGACAGGAAGAAATACACTGATCACTGATGAAGTGAAGGCTCGGAAAGACCGAGGAGAAAACTGGCCATTCCAACCAGGTCACATGGAGAGTGGGAGGAGATAAGACATTTCTTCCCCACACACACACATACTGTCATGAAGCCAGCCAGCAATATCAGACCCTGAACTGTGCTGATATTTAATGGCACTAGCTAGCCTCAGGATTCTTTAATTTTACACAAACTGTCAGTATCTCTCTCACAAGGAAAGAAAGAAAAAGCTATCTGTAAAGGCTTGTGTACATCTGTATAATGTTTGAAACACATACTTTTTGTTGAATGCAGTTGCCCAACTTCAACAAAGGTTTTAAAGTTTGTGCACATTTTAACTAGTTAATTTCAAAAAGCAGTGTTTATGGCAGTCATGCATTTTTTTCCTAAAAAACACATTTCTTACTACTGTTTTGGACTGTTAAAGTAAAAAGAAATCAAGCACTTATCTATCTATTAATATAGTTGCACTTGCTGTATCATTCTGAAAGACAAACTACCACAGCTGCTTACTCACACTGGTATATACCTGTTGAAGAAGGAGAGTTGAACAAATGGTTCGTGCTTCTACAGTCTTTTCTAGTGTCTCTGGTTAGGTCTGAGCAGCATTTGGCACAATCACATCAGGTTTTAAGGCACTCCCTGTAGTTTCATAACTTGCCTTGAATTTGCAACTTCCACTTTTATCTCAAATAGTTAGCTGCAACAGCACATTTAAGGAAATCAGTATCCTGACCAGAATACCTGGGTATGGCGCTTTGATATGTATCCATCTTTGAGACTCCTCAGGAATACCCTGGACAGGTCTCTGGTTACTTCTCACAATGGCACCTTCATCCATCTGTACTATATAGGATCATGATTCATCTGCTGTTTGTATTGTAATGACAGCTATTTTCCATTTTCTCTCTCCTCCAGTTTTAGGTATACTGAGAGGCCTGGTTGAAGCATACATAGAGCTTGGGAAGAAAGTACAGTTGTGTAAGTTGAACTTACCATAACAGTACATGTTCAGATGATCACCACAGCAGTAGCATTAGTTAAATAGGTTATATCCTGCCAAGGATATAACAGCCAGACAGCTTCCAAAGCTTCAAGGCACCTTCCTTGCACCCAAACAGTTAAACAGCTCGAGCTGAGCTGACTGAAAGACAAATTTGGCAGCTCAGCCATTCAGAGCTTTCCAGCTAGCGGAGAGAAAAAGGCTAAGAATAAAAAAAATAAATGTCCAAACCCTGGCTTAAAAACACACCAAAAACAAGAGGGATGGAGGGAGGGAGTGGCTACTGCAACAATGATTATTTGAAAATCTGTTGTTATGGTAAATTTACTAACACAACTGTACTATGTTCATCATATTGATTACTGCTGCACTAGCCTTAGCTATACTGGTAGGTTACCCTAGCTAACTACATTTGGGTAATGGAATGGGGAGGATCCATGAGCCCCTGGAGAATGGTCCTAGCAAAGCTTGATCTAGTCCTGGAGAAAGAATCAAGCTTACACATAATCCTTAGCTACCTCTTTAATAACATACCCACCATGGGAGATAGGAAATTCACCCCGGGGATCACTTCTGTGGCTCTGCTTGACAGGGGCACAGGAAAATAATTTTCTTGGGTGGCAAAAGCCAGGGTACTGTTTGGCTAGGCTTATATAGGCCCTAGGACCAATTGCCTATTACCTACCTATGAACCTATGAACCCATAAAGGTGTCCAAGGAACTCTGGGACAAAACTGGGTTGGGTTGCATTGCTAGGCTTGTAAAGACCCTTGTGGTCATTATTCTAGTATGAACCTATGAACCTGTATAGTGTTTTGTAAAAGTATGCACAGAGGACCAAGAACCAGCTTCTAGAATACTTCTAGACTCCAACCATTTCAAAAAAGCCAGAGATGAAGACAAGGTCCTGGCAGAGTAGGCCTTGACCCTGCCTGGAATAAACTTGTCGTGGTGATTATAAAAGAAGATATTAGCCTTAGACAATGATTTGGAAATGGCCTGTTTTGACACCGGGTGTCCCTTCTTCATATTTTCCCAAGAAATAAATGATTGATCTGAAGATTTAAAAGATTTAGTTCTGAAAAGATAGTAGTGTACCTGAGCTGTCTGTGTACATCCAAGGTATGAAGTATCCTTTCTCCCTCATTTTTAGGTTCAGAAACAAAAATTGGAAGCTGGATAGTTTGGCTTAAAGTAAACTTGGATACCCTTTTAGGCATAGAAGAAGGATTATTTCTCAAAGAAACCCTGGCCCTATGGAAAATGAGGTACGGATGTCGCACCATAAGAGCTTGCAACTCAGATATCCTACTTGCAGAGGTCAGAGCAATCAGTAAAACTGTTTTCCATGTTAAAAATCTCAAGTCAATCAGATTAACCAGTTCAAATATAGCAAGTGTTAGCTTCTCTAACAGAAAATGAAGATCTCAAATTTGGTTTACTTGGAGGTCTTTTATGTAAAACCCCTTTCAAGAACATTTTGACATGAGACTGCTTCAAAAGAGGATCATCCATGGGTAGACATTGCTGAAATGGCTGATAAATGAACATTGATAGAGAAAAAAGAAGGGCCACAGGATATTGACTTACACAAACATTGTAAAACCAGAGAACAACTACCCATGAATAGGGGCTGGTTATGTTTTTGGCACCAACTAAAAACCTTCGCTAATGTATGTTTTTCTAGTGAAGGCTTTCTTGCCTGCATTAGTACCTGCTGCATATCCTTAGAAAACAGGTGCATAAAAGTAATTAAGACCCTATCATCCAGGCAGTCAATTAAAAATGATTGATGTCTAGGTGTATCAAACACCTTTGTTCGTGCGTGAGTGGATCCATTCTTTCAGATAGCTTGTGGTAATTGCCCCTGGCCATTTCCAAAGGAAGGGAGAACCATGGTTGGCTGGGCCAGAAGGAAGTCAATACAATGATCTTGGGGCATTCCTTCTGAATCTTCAAAAATACCCTGGATATTAGTGGAAAGGCTGGAAAGGCATACAGGAATATTCTTGTCCAAGGAAAAGAAAGAAGCATCTGTCTTCCAGACTTACTTGTATCGAGTCCTAGAACAGAATTGTGCCAGGTGATTATTGAGAGAGGAAGCAAAGAGGTCTACTTGACCAACTGCACAACAATGGATCAAATCTTGGAAGACCCCTGATCTAGTTTCCATTCATGAAGGTCTGCTCTGGTCTTGCTCACTTTGTCTGCCATACAGGTTCACTCTTATGGAATGCAGGATGCTTGGAGAATGACATTGTGGTGTGAATCTATATTCCAAGCTAGCATGGCTAGTCAGCAAAGGGGGTATGACCTGGTTCCTCCTTGTGTACTGATGTACCACATGACTGTGGCATTGTCTGTAACCACTTGAATAGGTCCCAGGGACCAAAGATGGTTCAGATAGTACAGTGCCTTGATCAGAGCAAGTACTTCCTTGGTATTTATGTGCTTACATCTGCCCTTAGTGTTCCACACCCCCTGCACTTTTATCCCTCCCAAAACCGCTCTTCAAGCAAAGTCTGAAGTGTTTGTGGTGAGTGACTGCTTTGGAGAAGGGAAGGAGAAAGAGAGAACCTCGATTTAAGGTTAACTGTTGTCTACACCAAAACATTTATCTTCTTACAAACACTAGTACTGTGGTCTAAAAGGACAAAGGGTGTTGATGCTGGGACCAAAGAGATTTCAGATACCACTGCATATTTCTCATGTAGAGCCTTGCCAGGGGTATCACAAGAATCATAGATGCTATGATACCCAAAATCCTGAGGTAATTCCCACAGTGACCGAAGTCTGAGTGGAAAACCTTAGAAACAGATCTAAATAAAGATCTATTTTCTTCCTGTGGAAGAAAAGCTCTTTGAACTGAGGGGTCCAGTTAACATCCCAGGAACACAATTCTATGTGAGGGAGTGAAGAAAAGACTTTTGAATATTCTCTTGGAATCCCAGTTTGTGCAAGAGATCTCTCACCCAAGAGAGAGAGAGAGAGAGATTCCTGACATTATGAAAAAGGCTCTGCAAAGGTAAGCATGTTGTCTAAATATGGAAAAATGTGGATACCCTGTAGTCTGCAATCAGCTATAATTGGAGCTAGTCACTTTGGGAACACTCTTATTGCAGTGAATAATCCAAAGGGTAAGGCAGAATGCTGATATCGTGATCTAGACACACAGAACCTTAAGAAGCATCTGAAGTCTTAATGAACAGAGATGTGATGATAAGCATCCTTTAAGACTAGTTTTACAAAGAGATTTGTAAGAGGAAGAAGTGGTAACAGGTTGTGAAGAGACATTATTTTGAATTTGGGCACTATCTCAAACAGGTTGAGGAAAGAAAGATCCAGAACTGGCCGCCAAGCATTGTCTTTTGTTGGCACTAGGAACATCCTTGAATAAAACCTCTTCCCCACCTAGGAAGGAGGACCTGGTTCTAACACTCCTTGTGACAGCATGTGAAGAACAGGTGAAAACAAAAGTGTCTGATCTACAGAATTTGTTACAATTTGTTAGAATGAAAAATGATCCCATGGAAAGGAAGAATTTCCTCCCACTATCACCTGTAACTCTGATGACTGATTTTCAAAACCCATTAGTCTAATACAATCTGTTGCCAAAAAGAAAAATGGAAAAGCAGACTTTCTGGAAGAGAAAAAGGGGCCAGGGTGGGAGGGAGTTCACAAAGTCTGTTGAATAGTCATGCAGAATTATTGGACTGTCTTTGTTTTTGGGAGGTTTGAGACTTCTTTTTGGAACCCATGTGCCACTTCTTACATGTCTGTTTACCTGAATTCTGTTGAAATTGTTTATTCTGCTTTTTGCCAAAACTGGATGAGGACAAAGAGAATCCACTGAGCAATTTGGAAAAGGAGGACTGGAAAATCTTAAGGTTTCCCTGGACCAGCTTCCCCCTTTCATCATACGTTTTGATCACCTCTACAGCAGTGGGGTCAAACACTAAATCTCTATCTAAGGGAGAATTTGAAATTTCATTTTTAAATTATCTAGGAGTTTCTGAAAATGCAGGCAAGGAAACCTCTTTAAAACAGCACCAGTGGCCATAGCCCTGTAATAAGTATCAACAGAGGCATATACATACTGCAAACAATGAGTAGTGACCTGTAAGACAGAAGAAACTAAGTTATTTCAAGCATATTTTTCTTCATAAAAAAAATCTGTTGATAAAACATTCCTCATACTTTCACAATTTGTTAGAACAAACTTTAACATATGATGAGCCTGGCAATTTAAAATTCTAAAAATCAAAGTTGCAGAAGAATAATTTTTTCCTACACCTATCAATAATTTTCACAACCTTATTAGAAAGTAGGATTGGAATTAATTAAGTGCTTAGCAGCATTTGACTCAACTAAGGCTATAGCTGCAGGGTCAGGTTTTGGAATAGTGCATAAAAATGTAAAAGACTATGGAACTCTATACATCATATCTGCCTTTTTAGGGACAGCTACCTGACTAACAGGAAAAATTGCAGGCAGTAAGACACACATGCTCCAAAGCAGACAAGACAGAAGGAATGGGTGTAGTTTCTGGAAAATCCTTCTGTAACAATTCAGTATTTCCTGAGGGTCTGAGAAAACCCAGTATTCTCTCACTGGAAACCTTGGGACATTCTAGCAATAGTCTCAAAGAAAGAGAAACCCACATAGGTAGAATCAGAAACTGAGCTCTCCTCTGAGTCTGAACCAAAAACCTGAGGACAAAACCCAGAAACTGCACCCGCATTTCTATTCAAATTCACAGTCTTGAATCTTGTCAGAAAAAGTGGAATCCCTCTTTCATTTACTAGAAACTACTTTACATGAAGAATCAATAGTCTGAATTAAACTCTGAGCCAGTCTCAGTAAACTACTGCTATACAAAGAAATTTGAGGAAGAGTAGATATATGCTTGGTTTCTGTTCTTTTTGACAGGAAAAATAGAGACAACTATGTTACTAATGGAAGACAGTGCTTCCCATGGATAGGCACAGCATTCTGACACAACAGGAATACCTTCCCTGTTTTTGCTCTCAGGACTGGCAAGAATGGCTCTCCCTTGCCCACTGAGAGGACTCCAACAGTGGCAGAGGACATGGCTATCCCCTGTCCATAGTGGCTGTAGATGCTACACCTGAGGATCAAGGGGAAAAGATGGTCTAAGGTACAACAAATGGCCACAGCAGAACAACCACCTACAACTAAGGCAAATTGCTAGCTTGCTGGGGTGGCAAAGGCTGTTTGCTTAACTTTTTCTTTTTGTGGCTGGAAGAAGGACCGACCTTGGAACTGGCAATCTGTTCCATGTTCAAGTCAGAAATGGTGCCTGTTTCCCAGGGAAGACAAGCAGCAAACATTGACTAAATTACTAGTCTACAAAAGTTACTTTTTTGAAAGAAAATAAAACACAGTAAACAGCACTTGTAAACACTATGGGAGCAACACAACAGAAAAAAAATATTAGCACAATTTCTCCACAGAAAAGATGTTTTCAGTTAATTTACAATACTTTTAAAGTGACAGAGAAAATGAGTGTTCTATTTAAAAGAATGTTACAGTCTTGAGACAGTCCATTAAAATACAACACTCCTAGCTTTAGAATAACTTCCCTGAAGAGGAAAGTGATAAAACTAATTTAAGAAAATGGAAGATTTTCCCCAAAGGGAACTTATCTGCCCAGCAAAGGAAAGCAGAAGCTGACCGTCGATCCTCAAAAGCCTCAGAGTGTACCCTTCATCAGCAGTAAATCTCTGAAGATCCTTGTGCCCAAACTTGTCTTTTAGTCAGCTCAGCTTGAAATGCTTGACAGTCTGGGCACATGGAAGGTGCCCTGAAGTTTTGGAAGCTGACCAACTGTTATATCCTTGGCAGGATATAACCCATATATCTAAGACTATTGCAGTAATGATCAATATGAAGAATATTATTCCCTGTCATAGAGGTGTCCGCTGTGTCACTCCTTCAAACAAACTCTTTATTACACAGAGTGAGTGCTTTCATCTGTTCACATTCAGACTTCTTCAGACTCCGGTCTGAATGTGAACAGGCGAAAGCGCTCAGTCTCAGTGGATTACAGTAATATTTCTAAAGACTCCATGATGTCATCTAGTGTTCCTGCCAGCTTTGTCTGGAAGTTTTAAGCACAATCCTCGTACCTCACAGACCCTTAGAGTCATTCAATAATGTCAGACATTAGAGTTCCATACTGCTTATTGTTCACTGCATGCATTTGGATGCAAGACTTGTTGCTCTATTAACTTTGTAAATGGTCTATACTTATATGTAGAAATAATCCTGATGGCCAGTGTTCCCACCAATATGTATTTCATCCTGCAAAACCTGTAGTTCTATCACCTTTCTAGTGATTCAAATAAAATGTTTTAAAGGTGACTAGTGTCTCCCCCACTGCTCATTAGCCAAGGGGAGTTAAGAGGTATAACAACACCCCATCCTCACACACACACACACACACACACACACACACACACACACACACACACACACACACACACACACACACACACACACACACACACACACACACCCCTGCCCTATTTACTGCACACACACAAATACTTTCCTCACACCACTCATACCTCTGCATACACTCACACATAGCCACACACATGCACACACACACCACTACACTACCTATCTGCTAAACTGCCCAGCCCTTACCATTAACATGAACTCACTCATTGAAAGTAATGAATGGCTGAATTAATTGTCACTTCTGGTGGTATGGATTTACTGAGCATTTCTGTAAATAACTTGCCTGGGTAAAGCACTTACCACATTTTCATGGGTAGAGCGCATGGTTAATTACCTTATGACACTTCCCAGAATGCCTCATTAGCATATATGTTAGGCCAGAGAGATAGCCCACAGTGGTACTGAACCTTTTTGAGGTATGCACTGCATGATGGCTGTCTCTGAATCAGAAACATCTACCACCAGTGGTGTAAAGGTCTTACCACTGAATGTAACTGTTCTGAGTCCCATGTTCAGTGATCTTACTAATTACTGACTCATACGCAAAACTCTGATCCTCAAAAAAATAAAATAAACTGCAGATAGCTTCTAGTTCCTTAACGGAAAGAAAGTATTAACTTGTATTTCATTTCTTTCCTTGTTAATCTTTAATGCTATTTGAAAGCATGTGAACCTCTGCCCTCATGGTGGCTGGGCAAATGGCTTCACAATGTTAAGTGGTACTGAAGGGTTGAATTTTGTTGTCTTCAAGTACCTTTTGATTATTTTGGGTATTTTGGCTGTAAATTGATATAAAAATATTTTATATGTCTCCCTATCCATCTATCTATCTATCTCTATCTATCTATCTATCCTTATTTTGAGGTAAACCAACAACTTTCTAGTAAAAGCAGCTTCCTCTAAGCCCTTTGGTATCATCCCCGGCTGTTTGTTGTGGTTTCTGTTTCTAAATGGCATTTTTTAATTCAGACTTTCTAAGTGAAAAGACCCTTCTGTATTGAAACTGTGTCACAATGCCAACCATCACTTCCAAGCCCTGGATTGTGCTGATCAAAAATGGCACTGGCCTAAAGATTTAAAAATGGTCATTCATTTTTAATCCAACCCAAAATGACAGCATAGATTCTTCTTCTCAAGTGACTGAAAGGGTGTTTGCATTATGGGTACTCAGTAGTCTTAAAGGTGCAAGTATATTTACACATATACATACATAATGTTACAGTAAACACACACACACAGACACACACACACACACACACACACACACACATATGTGTATATACGGGTCTACTTCAGAAGACTGAAAAAAAACAAAATACTGAAAATTCTAAATATTGGATGATGGAATTTGTCCCTTCTCCACTGCTGTGTGATCTTGGAGTTGGAATATATAGTTAGCAGGGGGTGTGGGGGTGCAGCCCCCTACATGAGGGGTGCAGGGGGGCTTGCCCCTGCATTAAAAATGCATTCAGTATTTTGAATTTATAGTCTTTTGGGATTCAGTATTTTGGTTTGTCAGTCTTTTAAAGTAGACCCGTATATATATATATATATATATATATATATATATATATATATATATATATATATATAGATATATAGATGTGTGTGTGTGTGTGTGTGTGTGTGTGTGTGTGTGTGTGTGTGTGTGTGTGTGTGTGTGTGTGTGTGTGTGTGTTTGTGTGTGTGTGTGTGCATGCATGCATATGTGTGGTCCCTGAAAAAGATCTAAACCTATAAATGTCAACATGAGAAATAGTCTACGGAAAGCAGTTGACAAAATAATATCAATATGATTATTTGCATGGTCTGAGTCAAAATCTTAGAGAATGCAAATAATTTTTTTTTTCATTTGACATGTTTGTGGTTTTGATGTTGTATTTGTGCGAGATTGGCATAATGCTACAGATGGGGAATTTGTTCACCACATGGCTGTATTATACAAGGAATATAATTTATTATAGTCAGGAAGGTGAATCAAACAACACATGTATGTTTGCATGGTCCTAAATATGTGTGCAAGGGGCCTATGATTTGAAAACAGCCCAAAGGTAAACTTTATCCCCCACTGGCAACATGCATTTTATTTGAATGTGGGTTTCAATGCTGTTTCAATGAATGCGAGTTTCAAGGGCAGAGATGTTTTAATGCAAAGTCTGTTTTCATTGTGAGACTGTATTGCTTTGTCTCACAGATGTCTAACAGTGTTTATGCTATAAAATTTAAAATAAATTTAAATTAAATAGAAATAATTGTAGAAGTAAGGCATAAAGCATTATGGACATTATTGTGTATGGTAAATGGGGAGAAATAGCCAAGTAATGGGACACTGGAGTGGCTGCAAGGGGAGGGGAGGCCCCATTTGACTATGATTTTGTGAGGGGGAGGGGCGGCAAACTCAAAGACAGCCCCAGGCAGCACAAACTCTAGCTACACCACTGTTTGTAGGTGTAGTAGATTGAGGAAGCATATATATGCAAATGTTTTGAAGATGCATATGAAGTTGCCTTTCAACATTATTACTAGACTCTGTTTTGGCCTTCTCTTTATTGCATACAGTTTAACTAACTAGTGCAATGAAAGCTTGACTGGAATTAAATCATCATCATCAATGCCCCCGCTTTTTTCTGATTTTCTACATGGAGTCTGCTGTTGCTTGTCAGCTGGCAACATCTCTCTTGAGTCAATGCAGTTAATTTTATTTTTATAAAAGAAAATTGTATTTTAGTTTTATACAAGTTCAAAGTTTGATACACGTTCAGATGTTTATATAAATAAAACACTATTGTTCTGGTTATATTTTGTGCTTAATATTGTGTCTGTTCTTCAATTTGTGTTTAAATGCTGGTATCCCACAATTCCATTGGAGTGGGTGGGGTTGCATAATTATATATGCAATTTTATGTTAATCAGTGTACAGATAGTTGGTCAGTTGTACCTACTTTTCTTGGGGCTGTGACCAGATTTTTGATGTTTCCAGGCTGAGAGGTATGCATGGCCCTCCTGCAAAACCATTGTTTTTTTTGTTTGTATGGTTAGAGATGTTGTATAGGTGGGTGGAAATATTGCTGTCAATATTATTTTGTTGACTATATTAGGTCAACTGTTTTCATGTAAGCCTTTTTAGGTTTAGACCCATATATATATATCTATATATATATATATATATATATCTATATATCTATATATATATATATATATATATATATATATATATATATACATACACCCACACACATAGGTATATATACATACATACATACACACACACATTAGAAAGCTACAGAAGCCCTTCAGAAGCAGGAAGCTACTGTTTAGCCCTGATCATTTTCTGTTCCACCTGGTCTTTTAGTTGAAGTATCCATTCCCAAATCCAATGAACTGGCATCTCAAGGAATGACCCTTTCCCTGTTGTTCAGCCACTAGGAACTAGATCTGAATGTGATCCAGTCTCATAAATGCCACCACAAGTCTTTCCTCATAACTAGTTGTCAAATTGCACACAGAATGCACTGCACTGGCAATGCACACTGTAACATACATTGCTAAAGCAGCAGCGGCACTTCATTCATTTGCAATATGAAGCAAAATGCATACTGCACATACATTAGCACATTTGCCAGTAAACCAAAACTAAGCACTCAGCGATCTCACTTACATGTCTTATATTTGTTATCTATTAACCTATTCTCTTTTGTTCAAGGAGTTAGCAGAGTGTTTTAACACAGGTCCTGCCTTTAGCTGAAGAGGTATCATGTTTTGAAATTTAGCATAGCTCCAAACTGTTTTTGATATTGCAGAATGCTCCCTGATATCACTTCATAGTTTGGTTTTATTGCTGTAAAATGTGTAGCTTTCTGGCACATAACTGAGAACCATACCTCTGAACTGCTCCCAAATTTCAGGGACATCCCTGATTTTGGCTAAAAAATTTGTTCCATCCCTTTGAATCCCTTCTAAAACTGGTGACTTTAGGATAAAAAGTGGTAAATTATGCTTAATAAATAATGGCAAACATTAAAGTTATAAACTTTTACTTCAGGAAATGCTTGTTAACTAATTAAGGAAAAATGGTGTATCTGGGCAACTGCTGATCAGCTGGGGGCATGCAAATGGGGGTGGGCAGAATGCAAGTTAATTCATATTATCTTATCTTATTCTGTCAACTTTTTGGGTTAAGAATGTTAATGTCTTAAAAAAGTGTCCCTAATTTGGGGGATTTGTCTCTGATTATTTCGGGATTTCTCCCTGATTCTAGAGGTAAGAGACTGAGTGTTAAGAACTGCTCCCAAACCTCCAACTATATCTCATTAGGAGTCTTAAAAATTCTATGTTCCACACTGTAAGGGTCTAACACACATTTAAAACAATTAATAAATAACCATGGTAGATAGTATTGAATTATATTAAATCAAGAGAAGAGCATTTTGGAAATACTTGTGATCATTTTCCTAGTATTGTTCATATCTTCCTTTAATGCAGAAGTGCAGTAGAATATTTTCCATTAAAACCTGAATGGAAGTAGTGGTTTTATTTGTTTGTTTATTAGGCAGATAGACTGATCCAGGCTATCATTTCCGACTATAGTCTGAGCTAATATGACAGAAGCAATGCCACAGTAGTCTAGTCTTATAGTGTGACACAATACGTTTTTTATAAACGGTCATCTGCAGTATAGACATATTCAGACTTACGGTTGTCAATGATTAGGATACTAGTTGGTATATGCACCTATGGGGTGTGTTACTATATGTGTAGCATGTTGTGTAGCTGTTTATAAAAAATACACTTAGGAAGTAATACCAGAAGCAATGGGGACATAAGGAAGGATAGAGCTAAAAATGCTGGAGTAAGCTTAATTGGTTTAGGACAAGGAGGAGACAAGACTTGTCAAGATATGTGGAGGGGATACAGCAAGGATAAAGAAGGTGGAAGGCAAGAGAGAATGAACTTAATTTAGTAAGTGGTCAGGAACAAGGCTGGAACTATATGGGTGTGTTAGACTGAGTAAAATAAGCTATAGAATCCCTTCAGTTACAACATTTGCATCTGAATCTTTTAAATAATGCACAAGTTTCTCCTTAAAGTACCTCTGTGATGATCCTCAGATCATGTGAAGAGACTACCAGGATAATTGTCCTAGGGAGGTAATGGCTTTTGTTGAATGTTTACATTTAGTTGAATGTTGGCTGGAATGTGTGTATCAGCAGTAACTGATATCATGTGACCAGCTAAAGATTCTGTATTTGTAAATTAATATTCAAGAAAGATCAGCAGAAAGCATGACACGTGTGAAAATATGCATTTGTGCATTTTAATTAGCTCAAACCATTTAGTACGGATAATTATGTATTAGAATGGGATCGACGAGGTATAGTAAATGCATGTAGATGGGAGTCTGCTTAACAATGGGCAGAAGGAATGTACTTTTGGAACTGGCATCATATCCCTCTGATACAGCATTCACATTTTATGTACCTTCAGGAAGGGAATAGTCACTCAGGAGGAAGCAGCTTACAGAGCAGTGTTTGCCAAGAACAGCATGTATGCCAAGAGTAAAGTTCTACTTAGTACATCTAAATCATATGCTTATTGCAGCTGGTGTCTGTAGGGACTGATTAAGGGACAAGAGAGAAGACAGAGCATAGGCAAGGTTAGTATTATTCCACAGTTAACAAAAAACAACATGTGCCTGGGAAGGGGCCCTGCACTGGGACAGTTAGTGGCAATATGTATGTAACGAGAGGCCCTGAAGGCAGTAAGTGTCTTAAAATTGCAGCTGCAGAAAAGTTGAGGATAGAGAAGGGGGGAAAACAGAAGAAGTGGAATACAGAAAATCTTTTTTGCTGAATCACTGTGTACATTCAAACCTTTAGACATGGGAGACAGGAAATAGATGTTTAAGCAGGTACACTAGAAATGTGTGTTGCACGAGTACTTTTGACTTTCCTTTTACTTAGCAGCTGGTGAGCAGTGAATCAGTGCTGCAGCAGTTCTAGGCCTGCAATGAGTTGAGCAATGGCATAATTATTAGGGTCTGTGCAGCCTGCGATCCATCCATCCACAAGTCCTTTTCCCACATGTGGTCAGGGTGTCACGTTAACAGTGACAGTCATCTAGAGCCAAGGTTTACACTGCCAGGTAGCTAGCCCTGCAGCAGTAGTTCTTCCACGCCACACATTCACATACACACTCACACCTATGGCCAGTTTAGAGTGTTCTAACTACTTACTGCATATCTTTGAGTGTGGGAGAAAACCAGAGCGCCTGGAGGAAACCCATGCAAAAACAAGGAGGCATGCAGACTCCATACAGAAGCTACCCCAGCTGAAAATTGAGCTGGGGAACCTCTTGCTGTGAGGTGACAGCACTATCTACTGTGCCACTGTGCTGTCCTCTGTGTCAGCCTGCGATGTTTTGTGCATAATTATTAGGGCAATCTCAGACTGCAATGATTTGTACACAGTCATACTTATTAAGGTAACCAATGCCTGCCTGCAGCAATTTGTGAATAGGCATAACTGTAGCAGCAGCAGCAACTTGCAAAGACACCATGGTCTTCCTACTCATGCCCCTAATTCATGTTCAGTGCATGCTGTACCAGGGCTTCCCACCCACCTTTCTAATTCATGTTCAGTGCATGCTGTACCAGGGCTTCCCACCACCTTCTTAATTCATGTTCTATGCATGCTGTACCAGGTCTTTCCACCCACCTCTCTAATTCATGTTCAGTGGATGCTGTACCAGGGCTTCCCACCCACCTGCCTAATTCATGTTCAGTCCATGCTGTACTAGGTCTTCCCACCCACCTTCCTAATTCATATTCAGTGCATGCTGTACCAGGGCTTCCCACCAGCTTCCTAATTCATGATCAGTGCATGCTGTATCAGGGCTTCCAACCCACCTTCCTAATTCGTGTTCTATGCATGCTGTACCAGGTCTTTCCACCCATCTCTCTAATTCATGTTCAGTGGATGCTGTACCTGGGCTTCCCACCCACCTGCCTAATTCATGTTCAGTGCATGCCATACTAGGTCTTCCCACCCACCTCCCTAATCATTTTCAGTGGTTGTTATATCAGGTCTCACCTTCCCTTGTCCATAACTTATATTTAGTGATTATTCACCTGGCTTTCCCTTTCCCCTTCCTAATCTATATTCAGTAATTTCTGTCCTGAACCTCCTGTTCCCACCTCATGAATTTATTTTCACTGCTTGTTGTCATGGTCAGGACTCACCTCTCAAGTTCATGCTCACTTAATGTTTCCAATATCTCTTCTACAATCATTTGAATTCAACTTCAGTGCTCAGTGTTTTAGCTCTCCCTTCTGTCTCCCTACTATATGGTCAGAGTTTGCCATGCTAAACTTCTTTCTAATCACATTAATTCATTTTCAACCCTTGTGTTCCCAAGCATCACCCCCTCAACTGCCAAATTCATATTCACTGCTTGTTGCCCTAGGTCTTCTATCCAACCTCCTTAATTCATGTTCACTATTTATTTTCTCAGGTCTCCCCCTCTCACCTCCCTAAGTCATATTCAGTGCTTGTTGTCAACAGTCTCTCAACTCCCTAATTTGTGCTTGCTGCTTGTTGCCCTGAGGCTAACCTACCAGCTCACAAATTCATGTCCATTGCTTGCTGTTTCAAGTCATTTCCATTTCCTTAATTTATGTTCATTGCTGATTGTCCTGGGTCTCTCTTCCCCCCTCTATTTCATGTAACTGCTTGTTGCTCCAGGTAACTCCCACATAATGAACTCATACTCATTGTCCCAAGCTTCCCTCCCACCTCCCTAATTCGTGTTCACTGCTTGCTGTCCCTGGTCTTCCACTATTTCCATAATTCATGTTCATTAATCATTGTCCTGAGCCTTCCCATCCACCTCCCTAATTCATATTAACTGGCTATTGTCCCAAGACACCACCCACCTCATAAAATCATTTTCAGAGCTCAATGACCCAGGTCTCCCTCCCTCCTTAACTTATGTTCACTACTAGTTGTCCAATATCATCTCAGCTACATCTTGAATTCATTTTTAATACCCATTACCCATGGTTTCCTCTCCCCACTCCATAATTCACTGCTTGTTGTCCAAGCTCATCCTTCAATCTTTTGAATTCACATTCATTACTAACTGACCTAGGTTCCCTACTACCATGCTAATTCATATTCACTGCTTGTTGACTCACATCACTCACCTCTGCCTGAATTCATGTTCATTGCTCATTGTCCTGGGTCTCCCCTTCACCATCATCATCATCATCATCATCATCATCACCATCATCATCATCACCATCACCATCATCATCACCATCATCATCATCATCTCATTATCATCACCATCACCATCATCATCATCATCATCATCATCACCATCATCATCATCATCATCATCGTCATCATCACCATCACCATCACCATCATCATCATCACCATCATCACCATCATCCTTTTTCTCCTTTTTCTAGATGGGGTCAGGGTATTGTATCAGCTGTCACTATCTCTCTTAATTTAGTACTACTCTTTTACCTTCTTTGACAGTCATGCCAGACTATAGCAGGTCTTCACTAACACAGTCCCCTGTCTCATTGCTGAATGTCCTTGTTTCCTTTTATCTTCTTTCTGTCTGTCCCAAACCTTCTTTACCCCATTGTCTTCTGCTTTCCTGCACATGTGCCCAAATTTCTATAATCTGTTCTGTTTGACCTTCTCTGCAATTGGAGATACTTGGGCTCCTGCCCTGTGGACCTCACTTCTTCATCTCTCCCACTTCGGCACTTCAGCACCATCAACTCTAGTTTCCTCAGCTGTTCTGCCTTCACTGCCCGGGTTTCTATAGCATACAGTAGTACTAGTCATACCATTGTTTTGTACACCTTAGTTTTCAGCTGTTTTGGCATTCTTCTGTTAAACATTACCCCTGACAGCCTGTGCCAGTTTTCTGCAGCCCATCTGATTTTAAGTTTCACCTTCTCATTCAGGTTTCCCTTCTCCTCAACCACCCCTCCCTCCCAGATGCTTGATGCTGTTAAACTGTTCCACCCTTCCATCTCAATTTTTAGCTTCTTTTGATTTCCCCCATTTGCTGCCATCACAACTATCTTATCTTCTTATCTCTACACAGTTCCATCATATGTTCCTTCAGTTTTGCATTCCATTCCCCTATCATTTGCTGAAGTTATTGTTCAGAGCCTGCCTGTAATGCCACATCATCTGTGTTACAGCAGCTTTGCTAATCTGTCCTATCTGACTTGTATGATAATGTAGTTTATCACCAGAGCCCCTCTGTGAGTCCAAACACTATTCATGCTTGTGTTATGGGGGCCTTGTATATGTTGTTGTGTCTTTCGGCTTTTCCCGGTTAGGGGTCGCCACAGTGGAACTCCGGTCCGCTAATGATTGGCAGTAAATTTTTACGTGCCGAGTTGCCGGCCCTGATGCACAACCTTCAATGAAGGTATGCCCATTCACGCATGACTCCACACAGAAGACGCTCTAGTGGAGAATCGAACAGGACAACATCTTACTGTGAGGCGACAATGCTACCGCAGCACCACCACCGCAGTATGGGGGCCTTGTATATACCCTACACTAATTCTACCAATGTTTCTAGGACTTTAAACCATCTCAAGACTGCCCAAATCAGCTTTCTTGGGACCTTGTCTTATGCTTTCTCCAAGTCTAGGAATGCATAGTTGGACTATTAACTCTTCTCTAACATCTTCTTAACTATCTCTCTCACTACAAAGATTGAGGTGGTTTTGCTGCACCCTGATCTGAATCTGAACTACTTATTTCCTGTCTTACTTTCTAATACTCTGCATATTCATTTATCAATCACCCACTAGTGTGACAGGAATTTGATACCTCTATACCTCCCATATTTCTAAATGTCTCCTTTATTGTTGCACACTGACACTAGAATATAATGTTCTCCAGTCATCTGAGTAGCCCCAGGAGTCACTTCTCACCTAACTCACCACCAAACCTCAATTATATCTGCTGTGACCTCATCTGAGCCTGCTGCTTTCCTAACTTGATTTTTCTTAGTGTTGTTCTTACTTCTTTCTTGTCTGACTTCCCTTCTTCTTTCATTGTAGGCTGTGGCTGGATCAGTACAGTTTCTGTAAGGTTCTCTTCATTCAGAAGCTACTGAAAGTATTCCTTCCACCTGCCTTTGATGTCTATTGAGCTGGTGAGCAGGTTTTAGATGGCATCCCTTATGAAGGGCATCTAATGAGCATCTTCTTTATCTTTTAATCTTTGCCTTGCAACCTGATAGAGTTTCTTTGTGTTATCTCCTCAGTCACTTTCCAGAAGCAGGTGGAGTGCCTCTGATGTTTTGTTTTTGCTACTGCATCTGCTCCTTTAACCTGTTTGTTAGTCAGTCAGTATTCCTTCTTTAAACAAGACAAAACCTTGCAACGGAACGAACCAGGCAAAGTCCAAGTCAATAAAGCACAAAAACTGGTAGTCCTGTAATAAAACCACGACAGGTCCTCAGGTAAAACAAATAATCCACAGGAAATTTATTAAAAGATGGTAAGCGCTTTCGCAGTTGAGCTTCTTCAGACCAGATACAAAGAAATGAAAATAGCACTGAGTATATAAGCACATAAAATTAAACTCTGCAATCAACAAACCACCAATTAACCTCATAAACTTGAACAGATTCATCTTAAAGGGATGACAGTCTCTCCAAGTACTACTAAGGTATTTAAAGTAAAAAACACATAAACAATATGTATTAAAAGACATACAAAACATTATGCCTAACATACTTGAAATATATATATATATATATATATATATATGTGTATATATATATATATATATATATATATATATATATATATATATATATATATACACACACAAGCATGTAAACATATAAATGTTCTACCTACATATAATTAAAAATGCACCATAAAAGTCATAAGAAAAAAATCCTTTATGTAATCTCCTTTTCTTTAACAAGGGCTTGATGAAAGCCTTTTCATTTAGCCTTTTTCCTCTATCTGCACAAAGTGTGACAATCCAACAAGTCTCCCTATGCTCAGTATATATGTTAATGTCACCTTCCCTAATACTGGGTAGAATAACCTCTATGACTCTAAATTTAAAAGTATGAGTTGCACCTTGTTCTAAAACATGTTTCAAAAGTGCATTATGTATGGAACCTCTCCTGATATGGTATATGTGCTCTCTCATCCTGTCACAAAACACCCTGTTGGTTTTGCCAACATAAAATGAACTACAGGTGATACACTCCACTAAATAAACCACATGAGAGGTCATAGAGTTGGCAGATACTTTAAAAATAAACTCTCTATTGAGGTCTGGATGATAAAACACCTCAGAAGTGTTAATGAAAGTGCAAAAATTGCAAGTACCGCAAGGTAGAGTGTGACCTATAACTGAGGTCATTTTTATAGGACCTCTATTATAACACAAAAACCTCCTTAAATTCTTATGGTTTTTGAATCTAAACCTAGGTTTATCACCTACAATCCTGCCAATCTCATCATCAACTTGTAAAATCGGCCAATGCTGTATAAATAAATTTGTGACCTCTCTGTGGTCGATGGTGAAAAACAGGGGTATTTTAACACCATCTATGTTGGGAGTATTGCCAGGAATGACACCATCCTCAAGAGCAGGCCCAAAATATGGACGTGCAGTGGTTGACCTCAGATGTTCAAGGTCAGACAGTTGTCTCCCAATCTCATTGATGCTATATCCCCTTGCTAACAACTTCTTCTTCAAACCTGTGATCTCATTTTCAAAACAGTCCATGGATGGGTTCAACCTAGAGGCCCTCATTCCTTGTCCTCTAATTAGATTTCTAAAAATATAACCAGGGTGCATGCTAGACCTGAAAAGAAAAGCATTCCTATCTAAAAACTCAATACGGGTATAGGACCAATTGAAAGTGAATTTAAGACAATCAGTCAAACTGTTCATGGTATCATAGAAGGTTGTCAACTTCTCAAATGGCCCTCGCCATAACAGAAACAAATCATCGACGAAACGCCGATAAAAAAGTACATATTCCTTATAACCTGGAGTGGAAAACAAATTATTGATCTCCCAGCGTGCAAAGAACATATTGGCGTAGCTATTGGCACAATAGCTTCTATGATACCATGAACAGTTTGACTGATTGTCTTAAATTCACTTTCAATTGGTCCTATACCCATATTGAGTTTTTAGATCTATACATTGAGAAGTTAGACAAGCATATAATCAATACAGGTATTTATCGTAAGACCTGTCATAGGAATGCTTTTCTTTTCAGGTCTAGCATGCACCCTGGTTATATTTTTAGAAATCTAATTAGAGGACAAGGAATGAGGGCCTCAAGGTTGAACCCATCCATGGACTGTTTTGAAAATGAGATCACAGGTTTGAAGAAGAAGTTGTTAGCAAGGGAATATAGCATCAATGAGATTGGGAGACAATCGTCTGACCTTGAACATCTGAGGTCAACCACTGCACGTCCATATTTTGGGCCTGCTCTGGAGGGTGTTGTTCCTGGCAATACTCCCAACATAGATGTTGTTAAAATACCCCTGTTTTTCACAAGCAACCACAGAGAGGTCACTAATTTATTTTTACAGCATTGGCCAATTTTACAAGTTGATGATGAGATTGGCAGGATTGTAGGTGATAAACTTATGTTTAGATTCAAAAACCATAAGAATTTAAGGAGGCTTTTGTGCTATGATAGAGGTCCTATAAAAATGACCTCAGTTATAGGTCACACTCTACCTTGCGGTACTTGCAATTTTTGCACCTTCATTAACAGTTCTGAGGTCTCTTATCATCCAGACCTCAATAGAGAGTTTATTTTTAAAGTATCTGCCAACTGTATGACCCCTCATGTGGTTTATTTAATGGAGTGTATCACCTGCAGTTCATTTTATGTTGGCAAAACCAACAAGGTGTTTCGTGACAGGATGAGAGAGCACATATACCATATCAGGAGAGGTTCCATACATAATGCACTTTCGAAACATGTTTTAGAACAAGGTGCAACTCATACTTTTAAATTTAGAGTCATAGAGGTTATTCTACCCAGTATTAGGGAAGGTGACATTAACATATATACTGAGCATAGGGAGACTTGTTGGATTGTCACACTTTGTGCAGATAGAGGAAAAAGGCTAAATGAAAGGGCTTCTATCAAGCCCTTGTTAAAGAAAAGGAGATTACATAAAGGATTTTTTTCTTATGACTTTTATGGTGCATTTTTAATTATATGTAGGTAGAACATTTATATGTTTACATGCTTGTGTGTATATGTGTATATATATATATATATATATATATATATATATATATATATATATATATATATATTTCAAGTATGTTAGGCATAATGTTTTGTATGTCTTTTAATACATATTGTTTATGTGTTTTTTTACTTTAAATACCTTAGTAGTACTTGGAGAGACCGTCATCCCTTTAAGATGAATCTGTTCAAGTTTATGAGGTTAATTGGTGGTTTGTTGATTGCAGAGTTTAATTTTATGTGCTTATATACTCAGTGCTATTTTCAGTTCTTTGTATCTGGTCTGAAGAAGCTCAACTGCGAAAGCGCTTACCATCTTTTAATAAATTTCCTGTGGATTATTTGTTTTACCTGAGGACTTGTGGTTTTATTACAGGACTACCAGTTTTTGTGCTTTATTGACTTGGACTTTGCCTGGTTCGTTCCATTGCAAGGTTTTGTCTTGTTTATAGTTATTTGTTCTTCAGCAATGGAAGATTTACCTCTCGGCCTGCTTTTTACTTCAGATTTGTCAGTATTCCTTCTTTGCCTGGCCCATCTTTTCTATCTTCCATTTTTTCCTGCACACATTTATTTTGATGACTTGCTGGCCTTCTGTATTCCACCAGCAGCTTTCTTTATGTACCTTATTTCCATACCTGGCTTTGCAGTATATCTGTTCTATAGTTTTCACACATGCTGTTTTGGGGCTCTCATATTCTTCTTCAACTCGACTTATGTTCTTTTCTTCCTTAGGAGCAACAGCCCTGAATATTTCCTTAAACATATGTGCTTTCTTTCCAAACAACATCCAGGTCTTCTGCCTAGTCTCTGTTAACCTGGGTCTCCCCTTCTTCCTCCCTAATTGTCCCAGGTCACCTCCCCCACCTCATGAATTCATATTAAGGGACCACTGCCCTAGGTCTCCCCTCCTTCTTCCTTAATTTATGTTCATTGGTTGCTGTCCCAGGACATCCTCACATCTCTTGAATTCATATTCAGGGCTTATTTTCCTGGGTCTCCCTTCCCCTTCCTACTTCACATTTTATTGCCCAGGTCTCCCATCCTCCTGAATTCACTTAAGTATTCATTGTTTCACATCTCCTACACCTCCCTAATTCACTTTAACTGCTTGTTTTCTCAAGTCACTTTCTCCCACCTACTGAATCCATGTTCAGTTGTTGTTGTCCTTGGTCTTTTCTCCACCTCCATAATTCATGTTCAGTGCAAGTTGTCTGTAGTTTCCCATCCCATGACTGGATTTCAATGCTCATTGCTCTGGGTCTGCCACCCCTTCTCCTAAATTCATGTTCAGTGCTTGCTGTCAAGGGTCCTCCCCCTCTCCTGAATTCATGATCTTTGTTTACTGTCCGAGGTCTCCTCTCCCCCCTTCCCCCTCAGGAATTTGTGGTGTTTATTTGTTGCCCAGGGTCACCCCTACCCATCCTGAAGTAATGTTCTTTGTTGAGTGTTCTTAGTCTTCCCTCACCTCTCCTAAATTCTTGCCCTTTATTTGTTGTCCTAGGCCTCCCCATCTGAATTCATGTTCTTTTTAGTTGTCCTAGATCTCTCATCTCACCACCTGAATTCATGTTCTTTGTTTGCTGTCCTGGATCTCCCCTCACATCTTTTCAATTCATGGACAGTGCTTGTTTTCTACAGTGTCCTCCTTCTCTATTCCCAAATTCACATCCAGTATGTATTATCCAGGTCAGCCTCCTTCCACTATCCAAAATCAGATTTACTGCTTGTTGTCAAAGGCCATCCATGTCCCGTGTCACAAATGCATGTTTAATGCTTGGTGCATAGGGTTACCGTCCAAATATATATTTTTTTGGTTGTTGTCCAAAGTCACCACTCCCAATTCCTATATTTAGCATCATTGTGATTAGTGTCCGACTCTCTAAAGTTTATCATCACTGCTTCTTCTTAATCCATCTCTTTACCTCCTGAATTCATGTTTCATGTTCATGTTCTCCCTGTCCATGTGGGCTTCTTTTATTTATTTTTATTTATTTATTTTATTTTATTTTATGTTACATTTGTTGACCGGGAAAGTCCAACTGGACACATGTCCATTTTCAGCAGAGGCCCGGGGAGAAAAGCTCCAGTTACATAAGAGGTACATTAACATATATGAACAAGTTAATAAAAATGGTGGAATACACATACAAAAACAGGTTTACAATCATAGGTAAATATGGTTCATTAACAAGGTAAATGCCACGGTGGCACGGTGGTAGCATTGTTACCTCACAGCAAGAGGTTCTCCCGTTCAATTCTCGGCTGGGATTGGGAGTGCCTTCTGTGTGGAGTCTGCATGTCCTCCCCGCGGTTGGGTAACATTTGAAAGACATGCGTGCATAAATGAGCATGCCTTTGTTGAAGGTTGGGTGTCGAGCTAGCACCTTGGCGTTTCGTAAAAATCTACTGCCAATCATTAGCAGACCAGAGTTCTGCTGTGGCAACCCCTTACCGGGAAAAGCCGAAAGACAAACAAAAACAAGCAAGGCTCATAGTAAGATAGTTGTCAGATAGTAAACTCATCTTAAAGTACAATACATTCTGTACACATTCAACACATGCAGTGAAGTCACAAAGGAGTTTCTTCTCACCCCCAAGTCACTGTTGCTTGGATGGCTAGTCCAAATTTTCTGTGCATCTAGCCTTTGGTTCATTTCTTCTTCCTATTTTCTGAATCATTGCTGAAAAGGGTCTACAATGTCATTCATTCAGTTATCAAAGAGATAAGTATATAAACCATTGTGGAAAAATGTAATACAGAAATTCTGTTGAGAACATTTCTATGGTCAGGCACAAAAAGACTGAAAGACAAAAGTGCTTAGTGAGCAGTATTAGTAAACATTTGTTAAAATATTGCCTGTTTGTTAATTAGTACATATAGTTGAGCTATAGCATGTTTTATTACAGATATATGCAGTACAATATTTTATTGTAGGAAAGAAGGCATTCACAACTAGCATGCAAAATACAAGCATCCAAAAATACATACATTGATTTAACTAGCGCAGCTTTGAGTGGAAGGCTGTCTCTCTTGGTCAATCCATATAATGAAATAAAAACTGATTGCTAAATATTGAAAGGATACTATATTGAAAGGATACTGATCTGAGGCCAGGTTGATGGGCAGTTAGATAGTAAAGTGCTGTGATTTTGTTATGGAAGTGGATTTGGGGAAAAAGGAATAAATGGTTTTAGAAATAGCAACAGAGGTTGAAGGGGTCATGTAGGTGAAGTTCAGGCTAGAAGATAAGACAGTAAAAAATGACTATGAAGCTTTCTTTGAAATATGCTGGGATTGCATTGGAAGCAATAATGCATGACATTAGACTTAGACATTTATCAAGGTTGTTGTTTCATTATATAAATCAGGTCTATATTATCTAATCGACCACTTAGTTTGTCGAACGCCTAAACAGCTAAGGGTCAAAAACTTAAAATCTCGAAAGGCCAGGTAAGAAATTCTTTCATCAGGAAAGAATTTGCTTGGCCATTATTGAGAATTTGCCCTTTCCGCAGTGTAAAGCGATCTCGGAGTTGGTATATTTAGTTAGGGGGTGTGCCCCCCACATCGGGGGGTGTGGGGGCAAAGCCTCCCACTTTTTTTTACGGTTTGGAAGTTTATGTTAATGTAGCATGGCCAAGCGAATTCTTTCCCAATGAAATAATTAGTTTACCTGGCTGTTTGAGATTGTAAGTTTTCGACCCTTAGCTGTCGACGTTTAGGCATTCGACAAGCTAAGCAGTCGATTAGATAATATAGACCCTGTAAATCAATTGGGAAATTTTCAAGTTGATGAATGTGAACTAGTGAATGAGCAGTATGACAACTTATCATTAAAACAAAAATTTGGTGAAGTCTGAGATAAGTCAGTGGCAATACATGGTTCAACAGTGCTTGTACAGCAGCAACTGGTGTTAGTGGGCAATTAAATAAAATCATTTAAGAATGAGCTATATTCAAATGGGGAGGAGGAAGATGCAGACTTCTCAAAACTGTTAAAACAAAGCTTTGGTAAGACATTTCTGGGTAATGAGAAGGCATATAAGGTTGCCTTTATTAGACTCTGAATAACAGTATGGAAGGTCTAGGGAGTAATGGCTCAATTGATATCTTGATACAAAAAGGAGCAGATACTGTGGCAGCTGTGGCAACTTTGAAAAGGATACAGAGTGGAGGATCACTCAGTCTTTATAGACCATGATTCTTCTGCTATTACAGCAGAGATCACAAAAGGTATTTAAGAAATGCAGTAAATCAAATAGAAATGGATTTTTCAAGTAGTTTTGAAGATACTTTTCTGAATACTATGTAACTGTTTACCATCACAAAGTCAGCAACGGCAAGGCTATGGGAAATGTCAGAGCTGTGGATAAGATGGAATCTAACAATCTCACCATGACTGGAGATAGATACTTCAAAGTCAGAGAATTCAGAAGATGGATATGATGATTGCTCAGATCAAGGAAGGTTAAGGAGAGTGTTTATGGGTTCCATGACTAATGACCACTATACAGAAAGATTTTATCTTTGCGATTGACTGGAGACTAGTGGTTTTGGTTGTTTGATTTATGGTGCATAGTTTTAAGCACTTTAGTTATATCACTTCATTGCAAGAGATACAATTATGAGGGTGTTAACAAGAATGTTGTAGGATAAGAAACATAAAGGGGAATATTTTTATGTATTATTCAATGAGCTACTAAATGATATATCAACATCATCATCAGCCCCCTTGTTTCCCATTTTTTTGTTCTATATGGGGTTGGGGTATCGTGTCAACTGTTGCCAACTCTCTTGACTCAGTGCCACACTCCTGCCTTCTTCAACACTCATGCCTGACAGTCGCAGATCTTCTTTCAAACAATCCATCCACCTCTTTGCCAGATGTCCTCGCTTCCTCTTACCTTCTTCCTGTCTGTCAAAATCTTCTTCACCAGATTGTCTTCTGCTTTTCTGCAAATATGTCCAAACCACTGTAATCTGTCATTTTGATCTTTTGTGTCTATATTAGATCACCAAAAGCTTAAAAAAGTGAATGGTGATTAATCGACCCTATGTAAGCGAAAGCTTACAATGTCGAACTGTCAGAACAGTGATTTTTTTCCAAGGGAAAAAAATCGTTGTTCCAACAAAAAAATAAAATAAAAAACAAAACACTTTAAACATTACATTAAGTAGGTAGCCTCCAAGGGAAAAAAATGCTGTTCCAACAAAAAAAAAAAAAAAAACCAAAACACTTTAAACATTACATTAAGTGGGGGGCTTCGCCCCCCCCCCACACCCCCCTACTTAAATATACCAACTCCAAGACCGCACTACAGTGCTAAAAACAGCAAAATAATGAAGCGGCCAAGCAAATTCTTTCCCAGGGAAAGAATTTGCTTAAAAGACGCTTCGATATTTTTCCATTTCAGTCTTTTAAGTTTGACCAAGACGCATTTGAAAGAATGCGTCTTCGGTCTTCTAATAGGAACCCAATCTTTTCTGCAATTGGAGCTACTTTGGCTTCTGCTCTTATGTCCTCATTTCTTCGTCTGTCTCACAGTGTACATCCTACTACCCTTCTCAGGCATTTCATTTCTATCACTCTAACTTCTTCAAGTGTTTTGCCTTTACTGCCCAGGTTTCTGTACCGTACAGTAGTACTGGTCGCACCCCTGTTTTGTACACCTTACTTTTCAGCTTCTTTGGCATTCTTCTGTCATAGACTATACCTGACATTCTATGCCAGTTGGCAGCAGCCCCTTTGTTTCTAGCTTTGACCTCTTCATTCAGACTTCCCTTCTCCTCAACCACCCCCTCTAGATACTTGAAGCTGTTTAACTGTTCCCCTAGCTTCCTTTCTATCTCTGTTCACAGCTTCTTCTGATTTCCTCAATTTGCTGCCATTACCACCATCTTATCTGTGCTTAGTTTCATCCCATGTGCCTTTAGTTTTGCATTCCATTCTCCTATCCTTTACTGCAGTTCTAGCTCAGAGTCTGCCTGTAATTCCACATAGTCTCCATACAGCACCTTTGTTGATCTGTCCCCTCCGACCTGTTTCCTAATGTAGTCCATCACCAGTATGAACACCAGTGGGTGCAGAGATGAAACCTGGTGTACACCCACTTCCATTGGGAATCTCTCTGTGAGGCCGAACACTGTTTGTACTTGAGTCATTGGGTCCTTGTACATAGCCTGCACTAATTCTACCAGTGTTTTTGGGACTTCAAACCACCACAGTACTGCCCAGATCAGCTTTCTTGGGACCTTGTCATATGCTTTCTCCAAGTCTAGGACTGCCCAGTTGGACTCTCACCTCATCTCTAGTTTATTCTCAAGTATCTGTATCACTGCAAACATCAGGTCAATTGCGCTGCATCCTGATCTGAATCCAAACTGCTCATCTCCCATCTTACATTCTACTACTCTGCATATCCATTTATCAATCACCCTTTCCAGAAATTTCATGCACTGTGATAGGAGTTTGATGCCTCTGTACTGTCCACAGTTGTGGACGTCCCTTTGCTCTTGTACACTGGCATGAGTATGCTTATTCGCCAGTCATCTGGGGTACACCTTTCTCTCCACACTGCTATCAGTACCCTCAGGAGCCATTTCTCCCCATCTCGCCCAACATTTTTATCATATCTGCCGTAACCTCATCTGAGCTTGCTGCTTTCCCTCACTTTATTTTCCTTAATGCTGTTCTTACTTTTTCTGGGGTGGGCTCCTCTTCTTCTCTCATTATAGGCTGTTTCTGAGGCAGTGCAGCTTCTGTGGGGTTTTCTTCATCCAGAAGCTGTTGGAAATACTCCTTCCATCTGCCTTTGATGTCCTGTAGACTGGTGAGCAGGTTGTTGGTGGCATCCCTTATGAAGGCTGGCTGACTATCTTCTTTATCTTTCTGTCTTTGCCTTGCAACCTGATATAGTTTCTTTGTTTTACTTACTGAGTGACTTTCCAGATGGCCTATTCTTTGTTATTACAACTTCTTTCTTAGCTTCTTTGTTAGCCAACCAGTAGTCCTTCCTAGCCTGGTCAGTCTTTTCTATCTCCCATTTCTTCCTGCATGCCTTCTGACTTTTGATGACTTCCTGGACTTCTGCATTCTACCACCAGCTTCCTTATGTACATATTTCCTTACCTGGCTCAGCCACATGTCTTTTCTGTAGTCCTAACAGATGTTGTTTTAGACCATGCCGTTCTTGTTCAACTCCACCTATTTCCTCCTCTTCTTGGGGTGCTAGTGACCTGAGTAATTCCTTGAGCTGTTGTACTTTCTCTCCAGTCAACTTCCAGGTCTTCAGTCTGGTCTCTGTTGACCTTAGAGCCTTCTCTAACCACTGCTTGCAGCTGACTGTGGCAAATAATGGTTTATGCCGTGGGCCGACTGTTTGACTGGAGATGACTTTGCGATCATGGATTCTACACTACTGCCTTTTCCTTACTAGGAGGAAGTCTACCTGAGTTGCATGTTGGCTACTCTTGTATGTGATCTTGTGACTGTCTCTCTTTCTGAACCATGTGTTGGCTATTTGCCAGACAGAAGTCTAGAATGGTTTATCTTTCTTTACTTCTATTGCCCCACCCATGTGGACCCAGGCAGTCCTCATATCCTGTTCTGTCTGTCCTGATATGTGCATTCAAGTCACCCATTATCAACAACAATTCATGTTGTCCTGCTTTATCTAGTAGGTCCTGCAACTGCTGTCTGAATGCACTCTATCAAAACCCTGCTGTGGGGCATAGGCTGACATTATGAATACTGCCCTATCATTACACTGGAGTCTGATTGCCATGAGTCTGTCATTAATTCTGATGATATCCCTCACTGCCTTCTGAAGATTCTCTCTCACCACAGTTCCTACACCATTTCTAGCCTGTCCCCCTCCTGAGTAGTAGAGTCTGGATTGCACTGCCCTTCCATCTCATCTCTTGCATACATAAGATATCCAGCCACCTCTGTATCATCATGTCATCCACTTCCAAGCAGCGTTCTGTCCGTGAACCTACATCAAGTCTAGCAATTCTTAGTTCATATTTGGCAGGTTGGTTGGTCGCTCAACAGAGCTATCCCAGGTAATCAAGGCTGGGAAACTAGAATCCGGCCGGCCAGTAGCTTATTGACCCAGGGATGCTCAGCTTTATGGCGGGCACAGATTGGCCAATAGGTGCACATATACCTCTCCCACAGTTAGCAAGGGTCCCTGCTGTAACTCAGAGTAGGCCAGGTCCTCAACTCACTTAGTAAGTGCCCATGCCCATTTTTGGCAACATTAGTCAACGTGACCGAATCACCTAGAGACATATTTTACACTATCAAGTGGCTAGCCCTGCATGCAGTCTGTGATCCATGTTCTCCTATCTTGAGTATACTGCACACCACAGTAGATGCCCAAAGTTGTTGGTCTGTACAACTCCTTCCCCTATAGGGCACCATGTAGAGTCTGTGCTGCTGTCCACAGCTCCATTCATTGGTGAATTTGAGATGGAAACACTCAGCATGTTTTTTTCGAACGTGGGAGAAACCCCACGGAGACACAGGGAGAACATGCAAACTCCAAACAGGCATTGTTCGGAGGCCAGGATCGAACCTTGTACCTTGTGCATGGGAGCCGAAGACCTTAACCATTATGCCAACTGGTTATAGGTGATACCACTATATAATACCATGTATGTGATTCTTATTTTATTTGATTGTCTATGTAACTTAAGTAAGCTGACCACAAGCAGATCTTGTTATAAAAGTGTGTGATTGACTGGAGCCTAGTGTTTTGGATCATTTACTTTATGGTGAATGGTTTTAAATACTTTTGTTATATATTAACACAGTGCAAGAGATTCAAATATGAGCACACTTAGTGACTGGACATGAGTGCTGTTGGAAATATTTAACATGCTTATTCCGTACTAAGATAATTGTAATATACTCTTTTTTGGTTCATGTAGCATAGTGCAGTAGTTTACTAAAGCTATAGTGACCATTGTTAATGCTAAAAATATGACAAGCATTACATTAAAATCTATAACTAAACTGTGTCAATAGTTCATAGCTTAACGGATATATATAGGCTAATAACCACAAGGGACTTTTAGGTTCATAGGTTGGTACTAGGCTTTCGCTCCTTGGGCCTATACAAGCCTAGCCATAACAATTCCCTAGATATTTCTTCCCACAATATTTACTTCCCTGGACCCCTGTCTAGCAGGGTGACTGACGTGATCCCTAGGGTGAATTTCCTATCTCCCATCCAATCGTCAAGGTTCCTTTTGAAGAGGGCCAAGGAGGCGGTTTGCTTGACATGACTAGACTATTCCAGAGTATGGGGGGTCTAGCCCTGTCTCCCAAATATATCTGACAGGTTTTGGTACCTTAAGCTTATTTTAAGTGGCATATGGAGACTTGGGCTTGGGTGGTCAAGCATTTACGTCTGCTTCAGCCTATTAGAGACATAGGTACCAGGCAGTGGTGAATTTCGGATTTCCCATCCATTGGTCCAACTTATGCTGGAACTGAGTTAGGGAAGATCTCTGCTTTACAAGGATGGGAAGCCTGTTGCAGAGAAGGGGCAGTCTCTAAAATATATCCCTCTTCCTCCAACATGTCCTATTTATGTTGCAGACAAGGTTTAGGTCCCTAGATTAGGTAATTCTGATGCTGTTTGTTTTGCAGATGTGCAGAAGGTCTGTCAGAGTGAAATCCAAGTATACCTAGTAGGTCTGGCACAGATTGCCCCTCAACAGTCTGTAGATGACAGAGTACAGGACTAGGGCTTTGAGGTGATCCATGTCAGATTTGCTGTTTACACCCTGTATTTATTTTGTGAGGAATCTCTGAAGACATCTGTAGATGTTCCAGCTGTTCTATGTGCCAGGGCAGGTACATACCAAAGGGGGTGTTTTACTCAATGATTGTTGTGATGACGGCTGAGTACAATGGTACAGTAACTTCCTTGGACCTGTATTCCATACCTTTTTTTACAGGTTATGCAACATGAATGATTTCTTTACTACCATAGATACATGATTTTAAAAGGCCAGTTTACTGTCTAAATGTGTTCCAAAATCCCTAACTACTGGGTCTTCTCTTAGGGGTGTGTGTTTAAATGTAGTAGTTTCCAGGGATAACTGACTTCCTAAAGGATACTATTATGCATTTCTTGACACTGAGTTTTAGACCATGACTGTCACAACAGTCATTTGTCTATGTCAGGCCTTCTTGGAGAGTACTAGTGTCCTGGGGGGATTTTGTGACTGCACCTCATTTGCAGTCATCTGCAGACTTTGTCAGCTAGAGGCCCTTGATGTTGTCCTTGACTTCAGAGAAGTCGATGCCATAAAGGAGTGCAAATAGCACAGAGTCTTGAAGGACTCTGCTAGTGGCCAGTCTCTTTGTGGAAGTCGACCTCCATATCCTAACTTCTTAGGTCCTATTTGTGAGCCAGCTGGCTGCATAGTGGGTGACATAGGACTTTATATCTAATTTCTTGTGTTTGCAGCTGCGGTGGTGGTGCTGCAGTAGCGTTGTCGCCTCATAGCAAGACGTTGTCCCGTTCGATTCTCAGCTAGAGCGTCTTCTGTGTGGAGGCATACGTGAATGGGGCGTGCCTTCATTGAAGGTTGTGCGTCAGCTGGTAACCCGGTACGTAAAAAAAATCCACTACCAATCATTAGCAGACCGGAGTTCCGCTGTGGTGACCCCTAACCGGGAAAAGCCGAGAGACACAAATGCAAGTGGGGGATTGTGTTGAATGCTTTGACCTTGTCAAGGTAGGCAGTATGCACTATTTTACCCTTGTCCGTTACTTTGGTGACCATCTCAAAGAAGTCCACAAGGTTGAGTAGGCATGACCTGCCCTTGGCAAAAGCACACCGGGTTGGATCCAGTACCTGAAGGTTTCCTATGTCATTGCTTATCATTTCTATGATAATCTTTCCAAGGCTTTGCATACGAAACTAGTCAGATATGTGTCTGTAGTTACCATGGTCCATAGATGGGTTAACCTTATAGACTTATATACTGATTTTGTAAAACTAAGTCTTTTGAAATGGCCATATGTTAGAAAGAAGTCTATGTAATGTGAGTAGCAAAATTTCATTAAAATGCTCTGTTTGCATCTAGTTATACAGGAGTATTTCTTGTGACTGTAATATGAGACATGTATGTTTGGGAGTACACAGATATGAATTATGTGATGTATGGCTGATTTTAATCATATATGACAATCATTTATGAGTAAACTTGGGTTAGCATATTTATGCATCACAGCATCTCACTAGTGTTTGAACTCATTACAGCCGAGTGACACCTCCAGGCATTTCTGCAGTTACCTTCTACTGCTCTTCTAGGCATCAAATATTACTTGTTTATATTTGCATTAATAATTCCAAAACCATGCTATGTATAAGGTATCAGAATATTTTATCTTGAGGCGTACATGATGGCAAACACAACTGTACTGATATTTGACCTCTGTCAATGAGTATTTGTTAGAACTGTAAGGTGATAACTTCATTTTTAAATGATTAAGCCACACCCAGTGGGAGTTAAAGGTACACATTCAAAAGAGCTGTACTGGAGGGAATGAGTATTAAATACTCCAAAAAAAGCAGTATGGAAGTTACACATTTATGATTAAGGCTGAATAGCTAGGTCTATAGGTTATACAACAGTTACATTATTTAAAGAAGTTTAAAACATATATATTTCAATCTGAATGCTACCGTGCAAACAAGGAAAGTCACTGGGTGATACTGGTATAAGTTGGTTAAACAGACTACAAAGTTGTAATCTGAATCACTAATGAAGAGCTAGACATGTGTTGGACACTTATACGGAGAAAAAATTATGCTTGTGAGTGTTTAATTTAAGTGACTGATTAGAAATAGCATGTGAAGTAAGTATACAGAATTAGGTAGTCATATACTAAGAAGCAGATTTACTTTACGATAAGGCTGACACTAGGAATGATAATTTACAAAAGAGATTGGATGTGGCTCATAATTTGGAATGACTTCCTCGTAGCACTTACTATGACGGTACAGTTTATGTATAGTTGGTAGAGGTATGATAAATGATTTTATTGTGTAGGTTTAAATTATATTACTGATTTCCATTGTAGAGTTTTACTATATAGGTTCATAGGTTCATAGGTGTTTACTAGGCTAATGACCACAAGGGCCTTTTTAAACCTAGCCATGCATCCCAAATCTCTGACAAGTTCTGATACCCTTGATAAGTGTAAGCAAAGGCCTGGGAAATGAACCATTTACAGGTTACCTGTGTCCATTCGAGATACAGGTGCCAAATCAGGGATGAATTTCTGGTTCCCCATCCAAATTATCCAAGTTAAACTTGAATTGGGTTAGGGAGGAAATCTGCTTCACATGGATCTGGAGCCTGTTCCATAGACAGGGTAGTCTCTGGGGTACATACCTATCTCTCCAGCAGGTCCTATTTATATCACAGACAAGGTTTAAGTCTTTAGAATGGGTAATTCTGGTGCTGTTTGTTTTGTGGATATGCAAGAGGTTCATCAGAGTGGGGTCTGATAATTCCCTGTATGCCAGGCATAGATCTCCCCTCAAAAGCCTGTAGGAGACAGAATACAGGGATAGGGCCTTGTGGTGGTCTGCATAGGACATATTACTTACACTCTGTATTCTTTTAGTGAGGAACCTCTGTGAACGTTCTAATTGTTGGATATGCCTGGTTAGGTCCATACCAAAGGGGGCACTGTACTCAATGATAGGTCTAATGAATGCCGAATACAATGGAACAATTACTTCCTTGGATTTAGATGCCATACCTTTGTTTATAAGTTGCACAACATAGAACAATTTCCTCACCACTGTAGACATGTGATGATCAAAGGCTAGATTACTATTTATGTGTGTTCATAAGACCCTGACTATTGGGTCAACTCTAAGGGGTGTGTTGTCAATATGATAGTTACCAGGGATGGATGACTTCCCAAAGGATAAGATTATGCATTTCTTGGCATTTAGTCTTTGTCCAGGACTCTGACATCAGTTGTTTGTCTGTGTCAGGCCTTCCTGGAGAACATTTGTGTCAGTGTGAGATTCAATGACAGCTCCTAATTTGCAATCATCTGTAAATTTAGTCAGCCAGGGACCACTGACATTGGCCTTGACTTCTGAGAAGTAAATGCCAAAAAGGACCGGTCCAAGGACTGATCCCTGAGGGACTCCACTTGTGACTAGCCTCTTTGTAGAGGTGGACTCCCCAATTATATCTTCCTGTGCCCTGTCTGTGAGCCAGTTAGCTATCCACCGGGTGGCATACGGGTTTGTACCTAACCTCATGAGTTTGTCAACAATACCCGAGTGGGATATTGTGTCAAATGCCTTGGCCAGGTCAAGGTAGGCAGTGTGAACGATTTTGCCTTCATCCATTGCTTTGCTGACCTTCTCAAAGAAGTCTAGCAGGTTGAGTAGACATGAACTGCCCTTCACGAAACCAAACTAGGTTGGGTCCAGTGTCTGGAGGGTTACTATATCTCTACTGATCATCTCCATGATAATTCTTTCAATGGCTTTACGTATAAGACTAGTGAGACCTATGGGTCTGTATATGGCCCACCTTTGTGCAGAGGGATGACTGTTGCCTTTCTCCATTCATGAGGCACGAAGCCTGTTTGGTGGCTACAGTTAAATAGTAATTCCAGAGGCCCTAATAGGTCATGTTTCATGCTATTTGGAAGGCATCCTGGAATATTGTCTGCACCCACTGATGCAGTGTTCTTGGTCATAGAGAGAGAGCCTTAAGGACCTGTTCCCTAATGATAGTAGAGGGAGTTATATTTGATGATATAACTGTCTAAAGGAATAAGCATGGCTTTGTTTACCTGCAAGGTAGTGATTGCTCATTTGGGAAGTTGAAAGGAAGCAATATATGCAAATATAAGAAATGGAAAGAGCATATATTGTTATTATTAGTTTTATTATTATTGTAGAGTAATTGGATCCATTCTCAAATATTTGTATTTTATTATTATTGTAGAGTAATTGGATCTATTTTCAAATATTTTTATAAGTATCATGATGCATTTTGGTGCTTAGCTATTAGAGTGATATGTTGCATATGATAATTGAATTTAATTATATTGAAAGATAACATGCATCCATTAAACCTCTTTCTCATTTCTGCACATGGGGTTGGGGTACCACCTCAACAGTGACAATCATCTTGAGCTAAAGTTCACAATGCCAAGCATCCAGCCCTACCTCAGCTGTTCTTCCATACCATACACTCACATGCACACTCATCTATGGCCAATTTAGAGTGTCAGATTCACCTCCTGCATATCTTTAGAATGTGGGAGAATACTGCAGCACTCAGAGGAAGCCCACGCCAGCATGGGATGATTGCAGACTCTACACGGAAGGCACCCAAGTCAAGAATCGAACTGTAGAACCTCTTGCTGTGAGGCAACAATGCTACCCGCTGCACCCCTGTGCCACCCTCTTATGTTTGCAAGGTTAGGTTTCAAGATGACTCTGTAAGAATTGTACCCAGCTTAACTATTTCCTTTTATTGGTCAAAGTTGTTAGTATTCAACACTTATCTGGATTCTTTGTTATATTAACGCTGAATATAAAAATTATATTTAATAGAAGATTAGTACAGATGATTTTTTAAATACATGAAATTAGTCATAAAGCCACAATGCTCACCTATTGAAAGGCCTGTGAAAATAAATAGACATACTTTAATGTTGTATTATACATACAGTGTATAAGCAATGGTTTTATGAGTTATTTGGATGTTACACTGGCTTATTCTGTATTTTAAAGAGTGGCAGTTTTACTACTGCATTAAATAGGAATGTAGTCAGATGAAATGGTTTACTATTTTATGTGCACTATGTTGTAACACAGGTGTGCGAACAAAATTTCATTTGGTCATGCCTTTGCTTTAGCGCAAATATTTATTTAAATTTCTAACTCTGTTAAATTTATTATTCACTTTATTAAGTTTTGTTCTGATTTAAACTGAATACTTCTTTCAGATGTTTTTTGGGTTCTTTTTGTCTTTGGAGGGATTTCATAAATTAAAATAACAAACTTCAGTACCTGTTTCATATTAAAGTCTTATAACCCATGTGCATGATAAAGTAGTATCAGCCATTTAATTTCTACAGTATGCCTTGTCTGCCATACGCTATTAATAATTAACTATGCCTTTCACCCCATCATCATTCCATATTGCTACAGTCAATTGCTTCTGCAAATCAGCACTTGGCTTTAACAAATGTTTGTTTAAATCAGCTTTCATTAGAATGATCACAGTTGCACCAAGGGTGTAATAAATTTAATTAAGTGGTGAGATCAAGCTACAGTCTTATGCATACAGACTTCTGCTTTATTTGCTATAACTAGCGAATTTCTTTTGATAGAGACATTGCTGTTGCGAGAGACTTCTAAAGTCCCAGGTGATACATAATAAATTTGGTGTTTGAAGCAGACTTGGCAGCTCTGGGCTCATGCTGGATGTGCTTTCCTGGCAATATCTGTGTTTTTATGTAAAAATGTTGATGTCCACATAGTTACTGTAGGAAAAAAGAGTCTGCTACAAACTGGCATGAAGAATTCTAATGACCCAGACAGGCATCTCCATTCTCTATTACCTTGGGTAAATGTTCCATGCCCTGCAGATGAATTGCATACAAAGACTACTATAACTTGAATTGATGGTGAACATTCTGAATAAATCTTGTTTTATGAAAGTGAAAAATACTTTCATCAGTTTTATCTGAAAGGGTGTAATTCTTCCTGTTGTAATTAATGAACTCAGGAAAGAATAAACACAGCTCGGTGACAGTTAAGGTCCCCCTCCAGTACTCTGTTCCTACTTGTTTAAAGAGTTTCACAGCTGCCTGGTATACATCTTAGTTTGGCTGTGTGTGTGTGTGTGTGTGTGTGTGTGTGTGTGTGTGTGTGTGTGTGTGTGTGTGTGTGTGTGTGTGTGTGTGTGTGTGTGTGTGTGTTGGGGGGGCATGATTGCACTCTGTACTGTGTTACAGTGGTATTTAACATATATGCTCACTGTAGCAGACATTTGAATTGCTTTTGCTCCCACAGCCGGAAATAAAAGCACAGTAAAAGGTATTTACTGAAAAAGAATTTAAAGTATGACATGGATAGATTACTCAAAAGCATTTGACAACATGGATAAAGGAATGCTTACAGATGTATAAGATATACTCTACATTGGTCAATTGCATTACAGTGACCATGAAATAGTGGCAAACCATTTTGCAGCTGAGCCATGACAAAGGGTGAATTATTATCCCAGGGATAAAAATTAAAAGGGGGATATTCCAGGGTGATTCTTTGTCACCACTGCTGTTTTCTCTTGTCCTTAACTCGTTAAGCTGTTTACTTAGTAGATGAGGCAATGGTTTCAATTTGGCTCCCTGAAAACATCTCATCTACTTTTTGTGGATGACTTAAAACTGTATAGTTCATCAGACAAGGAGTGGAAAGCACAACTATTAATGGTTAAAACTTTCTCAGATGATATATGAATGATATTCGGGCCTGGTAAATGTGTGAAAAACATTTAAAACAGGAAATCTCCAGCTCCAAGAAAATACCAACCTGGGTGAGCAACCTGGTATAAATGAACTTGAGCAGGAAGGAATGTATAAACATTTGGGAAACCATGGAGGATCAACAATAACACATGAAGAAAAGAGAATGAGAATAAAATTCGGTAAAAAATACTTCAGAAGACTAAAACTGATATTGGAAACTACCTTGACATCCAAGAGTAAAGTTCACGCTATAACTCAATTTGCTCTTCCTGTTCTAACTTACAGTTTTGGGATGATTGACTGGCCCTTAAAAGTATCAGCTCAGTTGGTCAGGAAAGCAAGTGCTTCACACTTATCAAATGATAAATAAAAATCACTGTACACTAAAATTATATATTTCATACTTTGAAAGTGGTATGGGCCTCCTCAAAATTAATAATATGTACAGATCTGCAGTTGCGGGACTGCAAAATATCTGCTGACCTCTCCAGATCCAAACATAGTGAAAGTTTTAAAACATGAAAAGTCTAAAATGACATCCTTGCTTAGTTTAGCAGAAGCATTTTGGTGTAAAGTGGAAATGAAAATCAAACCAGTCGAAGACTGGTAAAAATATCTACAAGAAGCATTTATGAAGTCTTCAATAAATAGTAAACAGAAATCATGATTCACTGTAATACATATAGTACTGTTTTGAACCATACAGTGCAATGAAAGCATTACAATATATAACCAAAAAAAGCAAAATAAAGTACAGTGTAAATGTATTACTTTCCACCCTCGGGATATGTCAGCAAAAGCCAAATGAATTAATTAATGAATAACAGTGAAAATATACCATTCTATGCTGTGAAGTAAGACAATGGTGTGGATGAAATAGATGGCACAGAGGGATTACGCTCTAGGGCACAAGGCCAACCAGCTACTAAAACTATACTGCTTCTGCAAAGTTATTCACTACCATTAGTGTCAAGACAGAGAATTAATGCTCAGGTCAGCTATTGTATTCACTATCTATATATAAGTCTATGTCAAAAGCTCAAGTTTTCAGAAACTCAAAATTCATATTGTCAAGATGAAATGATTGAGTTTCTGAAAACTCAAACTTCAAAAAAAACAACAAAAATCTACCTTTTTTCTACATTTTGGCAGGAGGGGGCAAGCATCCCTGTACCCCCCCACACCCCTTACATATTATATATACCAACTCCAAGATCACAGTATGATGGGGAAAAGGGTAAATTCCTCAATCCACACTGTGCCATGATCTCCATTCAAAAGCTTCAAGTTTTCAGAAACTTGATTATATTGTGTCAACACTATGAATTTCAAGATTCTGAAAACTTGAGCTTCTGATAAGGACCCATACATACACACACATACATATATATATATATATATATATATATATATATATATATATATATATATATATATATATCACACAAATTAATTTCAATGTGCAGAAATACTGATGCACGCTACATGCTTTCATTTTTCAGATCAGTAACAGAAAAAAAAAACTAAAACCTAACACTACCTTCAGGCATACTTTGTCAAAATAGTGATACTATTAGAAAAAGAGTCTTTCTTAAGATAATGTGTAGAGCTGGCTATTCTTAGGGTTAGCATACTTGAGAAAACATAGATGGGGGCTTGGTACAATCCAGCCTGGTGGGCATACCATTCAATGTATTAAAATATGCCTCAAGGTCTTTCACCTGGGTAAACTGTTTTAATGGTGGCAATGTCCTTGGAGGTAACCATAATCTTAACCACTGCAACAAGCCTTTCAGCTACAACCACTGTGATCTGTGACAAGTGCTCTACTGTGGTCATCGTGGCATGTGGATCCACTCATACACACACGTGCACTCACAAAAAATTCCCATCACATGACAATACTGCATCACTTCCTGTCTCTCTTTGGGGAAATTACACTCACTGGGGCAAAGCTGGTTTTCTGCACTTGTGGTCTCGGAAAATAGTAATTAAACTAATGCTCATTACATTTCTTGCACTATGTGTTGGTCTTGCAGAAAGAGATGTGGTCTCTGGGATTAATAACTTGCATCAAAATGTCCATTGCAATCCTTGGATGTGGAAGATTAAAGTAGCTGAGACCACCATTCTTATAAAAATGTAGTTTTTTTATATACAAACAAAATGAAATAAAGGTTCTTCCACGAAAAACAAAGCACAGCAAGTACATTAGTACTCAGTCTTTAACAGATTTCTTCAGAATACTCTGACCCGTTTTCTCCTTCCAGACCTTCCCTCACTGCAAATGACTTTCTTTCTCTCTCTTTCTCTCTGTTCATCACAATTCCCTCTACAAAGGGCAAATGCTCTCTGGTTGGGCTTCTTTTAGCCCATTATTTAGAGTACATTCCCATTATTTATAGTACATTCACTGCCTCATTAAACACATTTGCTGTAACTAATACAGCCATGTATCTTTTTGTTCTTAAAGAGATATGCACAGCTTAGCAGATATGACACTCGTTTAAAAACACTGTATTTACAATGAATTTTGTGTAGCATTGCTGTATACATTATTTTTACAATGAGCTCTTATAACACTGTAGTGGACATTATTTACACAATTTTATATATTTTTGGGTCACATGCACTCTTGCAAAGGGTGAGAACTACCACATAGTGCTTTTCTCTCTCTCTGTATATGTATATGTATAAATAATATATATATATATATATATATATATATATATATATATATATATATATATATATATATATATATATATACACATATGTGTGTCTGTATATATATATACACACACACACACACACACACACACACACACACACACACGCACACACAGACATATTGAATGTGTGAACACAGGGCAAAGTGCGTAGTCATAATCTATTGTTCCCCTTATGAACACAAGCATACTATGTATACGCATGTTAAACATGGGTGTATTATTTACATATTCATATTGAATGTGGACAACAGCACATACATACACATATTAAACATGAGTTTACCATGTACTCATGTATTCATGCTTACTTGCTAAACATGGGTACACTGCCTATATGTACCCATATTGGACATGGGTTTAACATATACAAAGAATGTATATGGAATTAAGAACACATGATGAACTTGGACATACTATGTAGATGTGCCCATACTGAACACTGGTGTACTATGGAGACATACTCACATTGAATATGTATGTGCAAAGTATTCATATAAACATTGAACATGGGCATATAATCTGCAAACAGCCATGATGAACATGGGCACATTATATATTTATACATGCTGCAAAGATGGGTGTACTATATACAGATTTCCACAAATACACTATATACATACCCATATTGACTAATTTGCTTATGTGAAGTACGTTAGCTAGATATTACAGCTGATATATTTCACTATAAAAGGTAAAAAGAGGAAGGAGTTCCTGCACATGAAATACTAATTTTAGGAAGGCAAGATTTTTTTTTCTAAATAATTTAATTGTATAGAAGCAATAGTAATAATAACAAGACAGTAGGCCATGAAGGAGCATTTCTGACAATTGCGTAAGTCATGAATTACTCAACAAGGTAGGAGTAATAATAACAACAATATTAATGGCATTTTCAAAGCCAGCACTGGAACCTATTTTCTTAGTAGTTATTTTTTTCCAAACATCTTTATTGAATTATCTCTTGTAACATAGACAAATTGACATTCATATAAAAGTATTCAACCTACATCAACATAACAAACATTACACTTCAAATATGTTGTAATATATCATATATTCTAGGCAATATTACATCAGTTATTCAATTCCTGCCTTTTTGTAAACAAGAAACATCTTTAATAAATAATCACTAATTAGGCAATCATACATTTATATAAATGAAAACAAACCACACCAGCACAATCCTAGTCGCAAGCATTTAACATCACAAACCATACTGACACACTCCCATTTGCAAACATTAGACATCACTTATAATCTACCCAATCTTTCTCACTCAAACATTACATAGCTCATTTAAGTCCCACAACCTTTTAAACCTCATTCCCCCTTGTATGTATTTTTCCCACAATTCCCATTTTTCCTATGTAGTGTGCTCCTACCCTTTTCTAAAGATCTCAGTTCCAGTGCTTTTATCTCTGTTGCTATATTCACTACTTCCAGTATAGTTGGTTTAGATTTTGATTTCCATTTTCTAGTAATTGCTTTTTTGGCAGCCACCATTATTACACACAGCAAGGCCTTACCTTGTCTAGGCAATTCTGATTCTGTACCATAGTTCAGAAAAAATCATCTCCTTCATCAGACCAGTCCGCTCACCCAGCATCTCACATGGAAGTCCACCAACTCACTGCACTCCCAGAAAATATGTTCCCAATTATCTCTTTCTTCCTGTTCACATCTCCAACTTTTACCGTCTGCCTGAGGAAAAATTCTCTGGAGCCTACTTGGGGTATAAAAATATCTATGTAAACATTTCCAGGCAAAAATCCTCTCTTCTAGATTTTGTTGCATATTTGGGAGACCTACATATATCCTTCCATTGTTTCTTTGTGAATTGTTTATCCAGTCTCTTTTCCCAATCCTTTCTAACCTTCTCTGATTGATTCACATAGTTATCATGCAATATTTTGTATGCTCTGCTAATTATTATTTAATGGCAACTTCTTTTCTAGATTCTATTAAAAACTCTACCAATGCTGTTTCTTTCTCTTTGCCTATACTCTGATATCAATCCCTGATAGGGAAGGCAATCACTAACCTGCAATCCAAATAAATTATTGGCATCTTCCCATTCTATCATCCTTCCCCATCTAGTTATTTGCTTCCAATACCTTGGTTCCTTTGCTAATTTTCTTCAATAAATTCCCCCCCTTGCCTGTTGTCTGTATCCCTAATTGCAGTCATCCCTATTGGCAAAATTTCCTTTCTCCATTCCTGTGTTGGTTTAGTTCTTAGAATACTTTCTGCTACTTTATGGATATAACATTATGCATAATTATTGTTATTCTCCGTAAAGGCTTGCATCCAAATTCCAGTCTTTCCTTGTTTCTTGAGCTTCCCCCATGTTACATCATCATGCCTTTCTACTTTGAATTATAGTTTTCTGCTTGTGCTATGTATAGGAGTCTTTAACTGTGTAGCTCGAAAATACTCCTTCAGATTGAGTAATCCCAATCCACCCTGTTCTACTGGAAGAATCAGTTTAGCCCACTTGACTCTTGCCATCTTCCCCTCCCAGATAAAGTCCTTAAGCTCTTTATTAATTGCTACCCACAACTTCTCCTCTGGTTGATAAAAATATGCCTGGCCTATGTATAAGACTAAAGGGACTAAAAACATTTTAACTGCTTGTATCTTACTATCCATATCCATATAACAAAGCTTCCATTTTCTCAGTTTTATATTATCTTTTGTTTAGTCTCTTCCCACATATCCTTAGCTGCCACACTAGAATAATTTTTAATCCATACTTCTAAATATTTCATTTTATCATGTTCCCATAAATATGGGTATTGCTGCACCAGTTCATGTGTGGGTACATAGTTTACAACTATTGCCTTTGTTTTAGCTTCATTAATTTTGCAAACCAAAAAGATCTGAAACTGTCTCAGAATGTATAATAACACTGCAATCTCTTTTCTCGTTTTGTTGCGTACAAAATAATATAATCTGTAAATAAAGCCATCTTTTCTAGACTACCATTCCAATTATATCCTGCAATTTCTATTGAGCAGTTACGATTTGCCTGGCTCCATGGTGCTGATGAAGTGACCCTTTACTGTGACCCAGATGATCATGGTTCATGTATGTGGCCCAAGCACAGCAGGAGCAAGACAGGGTAAGATAGGAATGAAGAAAGGGCTACTTGCCTTTCTCAGGGGAATAGGCGGAGGTGCATTGGCTGGAGGGGCACCTCCCCAAGGCATGAATTCTGTGATGGAGACTGGAGAAACGACTTGTGATTTTTTTTCCATTTAAGTCAGCAAAGTTGACCAGATGGGTTACACCCTTTACAAAAGTTAGGAACAGCCCTACCTGTGCGCTGCTACTGAGCATGTGCAGGGAGAATATGGACTCAAGGTTTAAAAACTGTTCCTCCCATGGGTGGCTGTCCTGTTCAAGGTTTGCCTGGCCCTCTCTGTGAGGAAATAAATGAATCATAGAGTTCCCATCAAGAGAGAATGACTGGGGCAAATACTGTGGCTAGCTGAGAGAGCTGATGTTCAAAAGAAATGGAAAAGTTTGGACAAAAAATTAATATATTTTTTATTTATTTGGCATTTTGTTTTCTTTCCTTGTGTAAGTTCTAACCACAACACACTCACACAGAGGTAATGGTATCCACAGACTAGAATGAGCATGTGCTATAGAGTAAAATCTGAAATTATTCATTGCAAGCTGTCTTTAAATGTCTTTAATATAGTAGTGTAGGAAATGTTGACATGAGTAATGCTGGCAATAGACTCCATAAATGAAGTATACTTTGATATAACAGTATGTGGCACAAAGGCACAGCCTCCATGGTAGGCAGCCCAAATGAACAGAAAGTCCAGCACCCACCCAAAATCAGAAGTCAGAATACTTGTTTTAATGAAAGTATTTACAGATTCCAAATACCTGAACTCTAGACAAATGTAGCCAAAGTGTGAATATGCTCAAGCAGTTGTCATAATAAACAGGTTGGATAAAATAAACAAATCATTAAACATCTCTCAGTGTTACAGGAAAAAAATCTGGATGAAAATTTGTTAGCAGTATGTGACGAGGAAAGCATCCTCTGGTTGTTTTCATTTGTATCAGACAGACTGCATGAAAAAAAAATAAATTCAATGGTGCTAACAAGCACAAAGGAGAAAAAGAATGCTAGTTCTTTATGCTGACCCAAGTATGGGCTTTAGGAATCTTCTAGAACATTCTTCTTATAACAGATTTTCTCTCTGCCTATTGTCTTTTCATGATGTAGGGTCTCAGGCTGCATAAATTATAGTAAGTCATAACAAGCATAAGATGCAGCCATATGTCACAGCTGAAGAGACCCATTACCAAGACCCTCCACAGAACTTCCTATGACAGGTTAAGATACATCACCTCTGTAAGAACACTTTTGTGACAGAAGTTTGCTTATTATAGGCTGCATGACTGCCTGGCTACTAGAACAGTGTGGGTTCCATTCTCAGAGAGAGACAAAATCAACCCAATGCATCACCACAAAGTAGACAGCAAGCTCTCCCTTATCTTTTAATACTGCAATAAAAAACATCCACAATGAAAGGGACTAGATACACTACATTGCCATTAGCATAGCAAGAAAGGAATCAGAATACTATTACTGTACATTCTGGTCTAGTCAATACTGATGGTATGCAAGGCACCCAGGAAATATAAGTATAGTCCTCATTTACAAATGTACAAGCCCTCATAGCCAATGATCTACTCCTGCCACTCCAAGACTAACCTCTGAGCACAGCAAGAATATGAACAGAAGTACTGAGTGGCCACAGGGACATTCTTTGTCTCTGTTTATCACAATCAGCATTAAAAGGTTAAGTCTTTAACTATGAATAGATTTCTACTGCACAACTGGGTAAACTTTGCCTCTAAGTGAAGTGAACTGCACTTCAAATGGTATGTAAAATCTGGTATCCCGTGCAAATGAATTTGGTAGCCACAATAAATCTGACATCAGGATGCATATAAACATATGGATCTAATTTTTTTCTTACAATTAGTGGCAAAATTAATATGCTTTTTGTCTTAAATTCATGATTAAATGCAGGTTATGAAATTTGTATTAGCATATTTGTCTTAAGCTTTTAGTAAAATGAGCCATTGTTACTTATATATAAAAAAACCCTGTTTCTTCTTCCTGATGTCACTCTTACAGATGCTGCAAGTACATTACATGTATTGCAAAGGTGTAGCCACATATACGAGCATGTACGTGTTCACTAGTGACTCGAACCAATGCAGGGGGATGGAGCTACACTGCAGTGGAGCTTCCATGATATGTGGCACTATTTTAAAAAAAACATTTTTTTTAATAATACAATTGTTTGACAGAAATATATCATGTCAATGGTGGTGAGGAAGAAGCAAGTGTGTCCTCTCAGGCTATGCCCTCATGAACAGTGATGAAAACATGAGTAACCCAATCCTGGCTGTGAAGTATCATGTGATTATACAATGGACAGACATCATCTATCACTAAGTACATTACAGTCTAGTCAGAACATAAAATCCACTCTTCCATATTGATGCGTTCAAGAGCGGTATGGAAAGGCAGTTCAGTGCAAATACCAAACAAAAATCACAAAATGTGCACATTTTTTTCCTCACTGTTAATTGACAAAATTGATTTAACTTTTTTTTATAATGCAAATACCTATTAAATACTGTTATTCATCTAAGAAAAGTTGTAAGTTATTCATTTTTCATTCATTTATTCTTGTCCAAATGCTTTAGCTATTCAGGACAGCATGGGAACTAGAAACTATTCCAGCACTCACTGTCATATGACAGAGTACTATCCTTGAAGAGAATGACAGCCCATCCCCAGCATGCATGCATACACTCAGTGTAAACCATAGTAACAGTTAATGGCAGCTTAAGTGCTTACCACTTCACCTATCAATATTTTTTTGGATAGCTGAGAAAATCAGACACCCCAGGGAAAACCACATGGACACAGGATGGACATACAGACCCTGCACAGAAGGCAGTCAATCCAAGAAGTGAACTGGCAAACTAAGCACTGTGAGGCATCCACGTAAAATGCTCCAACATTCTGTCACCTGAATTAAAACATGCAACCATTCTTCAGTTACATTTTTAAGCATTCCTACTGCTCCTGCCTGTTTATTCAATCTATAGTTGTTCACTTGATCTTTATTTTCAGTATGAATACAGACCGTGAAAGCGGGGCCTCACAATCCTTCTGGCTTTTTGGGTTTTAAGCAGGAGGTGTCAGAAAAGTTACCACAGGGATAACTGGCTTGTGGCGGCCAAGCGTTCATAGCGAAGTCGCTTTTTGATCCTTCGATGTCGGCTCTTCCTATCATTGTGAAGCAGAATTCACCAAGTGTTGGATTGTTCACCCAATAATAGGGAACATGAGCTGGGATTAGACCGTTGTGAGACAGGTTAGTTTTACTCTACTGATGATGTGTTGTTGCGATAGTAATCCTGCTCAGTATGAGAGGAACTGCAGGTTCAGATATTTGGTATATGTGCTTGGCTGAGGAGCCAATGGTGTGAAGCTACCATCTGTGGGATTATGACTGAACGCCTCTAAGTCAGAATCCTGCCTAAACATAACAATACTGCAGTGCCGTGGATCTCCAGTTGGCCAGGGATAGCCAGCCGCAAGGTCGGCGAGGAGCGCTGCTAGTCAAGGGGCTGCCTCTCTCCAGCAGTGCACCACACGTTTGTGGGAAACAGGTTCTAAATCATTCATAGATGACCTGATTCTGGGTCAGGGATTCATACGTAGCAGAGCAGCAAAAAGCTGTGATCTACTGAAAGTCAGCTCTTGAGCCAAGCTTTTGTCTCAACCTCAGATCAGACGCTTCTTTGCTCTATCTTTGTATCGAATGTTCAATTAAAACCAAGTCTTGATCTACACAGTTCACTGTTGTGCTTTTGATTTACCCTCGCTGTTATTCTGCCTTGTCCAAACTGCTACCATCTCCATTTATGAATTCCCTTCCTGTCAGCACTCTCCACGGTCACCTGACTTCATCAAGTAGCCAGTTCAGCCTCCTGCTGATTCTGCAGTCTGACACTACCCATAATTCCCACACTTCCCTTTCTTGAAAACCTGTCTCCCTCTTTCATCCGAGACTTAGTGATGTACTGAAATAGGATGCAGAGACATAATCTATGGGACTGGGGAAGAGAGTGAGGAATGGGAACTCAAGGTGTGCAGTATTCTGCTGACCACAACTACATTATAGGTCCAGAATGAATCACTGGTCAGTGAAAGTTAGTCAGCTGTTACCTTTTAATTACATTAGTTGATGGTGAATGTCTTTGTAAGTTAATCCTTGAATGGAGGTGTGTAGCTGGCTAGAGGGGGTGGAGATGACTATGTCTGAGTTTTAAATACTCAATTTAATGCCAAGAACTCAAGATAAAACACATGGTATAAATTAATTTAACATTCAGAAATGATGGGGTGAGCATGTGGTTAGAGGGCTAGGATTGAGAGTGCAGCAGACAAAATCTTGTCTGTTAAGTCTGGTCGACTTCTTTGAGACAGTCACCAAAGACATGGACGAGGGGAAGATGGTGCACACCACCTACCTTGATCTGACCAAAGCCTTCGACACTATTCCCCACTCGGGCATAGTAGATAACCTCTCTCAACTAGGCATTAATCCATATGTTACCAGATGGGTAGCAAACTGGCTCACTGATAGAACCCACCTAATCAAAATAGGGAAAGCCACCTCAAGCAATAGACCCGTAATGAGCAGCATACCCTAGGGATTGGTCTTGGGGCCTTTGTTATTCGGGATATACTTCTCTGAGGTGCAAGCCCAAACCAGTGGGCTAGGGCTGACCAAGTTTGCAGATGACTACAAGCTGGGCACAGTCATCAATTCCCCAAGTGATGTAGACATTCTCCAAGAGGGTCTCACCCAAACAAATGACTGGTGCCAGAAACATGGCCTCAAGCTGAATGTCAAAAATGCATCACCATCCCCTTTGGGGAGAGTGACGTCCCCACATATTATCACATTAATAATGTCCTAAGTACATAATCAGTAGTGAGGGATTTGAGCAACCAGGTTGAAAGCAACCTGACTTTTGACCACCATGTTGCTTCCATTGTACGGAAAGCTTTCTACATGGCCCACCTCATAAGTAAGGGTATCTTATCCAGAGTTAAAGAGGTCATAACATCCCTGTATTCTTCCCTTATAAGGCCAGTTATTGAGTACAATGCCCCCTTTGGCATGTACCTTGCAAAGCACATGCAGCAGCTGGAGAGACCACAGAGGTTCCTCTCCAGGAGAATCCAGGGCCTCAAACATCTACCCTACACAGATGGGCTAAAAGCCCTGTCCCTCTACTCAGTTTCATACAGACTCCTCAGAGGTGACCTCTGTCTGGCATACAAAGCAATCTCAGACCCCACCTTGATGGGACTGCTGCATATCTACAAGTCAAGCTCCACTCGATCAACCCAAATGCGCAACCTCAACCTGGTCTATGACATCAATAGGACTTTTTGGCAGAATAGATTTGTGTCCCAGAGACTCCCCAATCTGTGAAACTAACTCCCTCTCCATGTCAAGCAGAGTACCACATTATCCCTTTTTAACCACAACCTGGATAACTGCATGGGAAACAGAAAATAAACCCCTGGGATTCCACCTATGTCCCGGCTGGACAGGGGCTTTGGGTGCTGACTTGTCTAAACATGGGCTAAACTCTTGGCTAAGCTTATAAGGGCCTCAGGGCCAATAGCCTAGTAACCTCCTGTGATCCTATGATCCTCTTTCCATACTGTATTTGTGGAAGTCATAATGAAGTAATCAGACATTTTTTAATGTAAACAGAGATTTCTTGGCATTAATTTTGTAAGGTCTTATACTTGTTCCAGTTTAAAATTTTCTAAATGTCAAAGTTTGATAAAATAAAATGTTTGTTTTAATGATGCTGCTAATCTAAGGTTATGCCAACCCCCAACAACAGCTCAAGTCTTATTTAAAAAAAAATGGTCTCCCAGTAATGTAGACAAACCCCACAGCAACAGGCAAGCTTCACTGCAAATGTTTAATGTCCCACACATACAGAATAGAGAATGATCCTGTTAACAGCCTGTGAACTAATCCAGTTTACTGACCTTGAATGGTAAGACTTCTTATGTATCTAGATGGGTCTAGGTCTATTCACTGAAAGCACATTTCACTGAAACACATTTGACTGTGCACAATTCACTGAAACACATTTCACTGAAAGTTATATATGGCCTTTTCCCCACTGTTGTGCGACCCTGGAGTTAGTATATATATAGTAAGGGGGGGTGTGGGGGGCACACTTTTAAATATTTTTATATATTTTAATATTTAAATATTTTGAACTATATGCATGGATACTTCCAATTCCAATAAATTACTCTTTTCCGAACTTAATATATATCCAAAATATGTGGGGCTATGCCCTCACACTCCCCCTTACTATATATACTAACTCCAGGGTTGCACAACAGTGGGGAAAAGGCCATATATAACTTTCAGTGAAATGTGTTTCAGTGAATTGAGTTTTCAGTGAATTGAGCTTTCAGTGATTTGTGCACAGTTATTTGACTTTCAGTGAAATGTGCTTTCAGTGAATAGTCCTAGACCCATCTAGATATGTTCCTCTATCCCATCGATACTGCATTTCTTTCCTTAATTGTGTGAAATATGTGTCAGCCATTTTAGATCCAGCCTTAAATTTAAATGGCATGCCTAGGATAGTAATAGAGGGTAATGGTCACTCCCAGCTGGTATAGACAGTATTTAACTATGCCCTTGTGGCCTGCATTCAAGATGGACCAATCCACATACTTGGTTAATAAAAAATAAATTAAATAAGATTACAAAACAGGGCCTGTATTGTTACAACATAGCCTCATATTATAACTCCTGCTTTGACTTTGTCATATCGACCCTATATTTTTAAATGTCAGAACACTAAAAGAAATAAAAAAAAAATGAAATGATGATGCACTCAAAGGCATACGTAATACACACTGTCACCCTCGCTCCTTTAATCAGTGACTGAAGGCCAGGTAACTATGTACCATGCTTGGCATGTTCTCCTTGGTCTACTGAAGCTGTAAAGGAAAGCAAGTTGCAACGTTCTATCATTTTTTTATGCTCCACAGACCGTTGAGGGCTGCACTTATCTCTGCAAACACAATCATACACTACAGTTTTTTATCAAAATGTAGAAAGATAACTTTGAGTTGGAAAACCCATTGGCAAAATTGGTATCGTCTAATGTATGTATAGTTATCTGCACAAGTGCAGTAAAATGGTTGAGCTCTGTTTATATGTTTAAAAGTTAGCTTCTCAGTGGCCTTCAGACTATTTTGCTCTGTATACAGTATATCACATCTTTCCCTCAGGTTGCCCTGATTTAAACAAAGTGCAGCATTTTTAGAATGTCTGTCTGAAAGAACAAGACAGTAAGAGTGGTTGATTGTTGATGCCTGCTCTGAAACCAGACAGAGCAAGAATTACAGGAAGCAGCTTGCTATTTTTGTCTGAAAAGGAGAATTACTTTAGACATCCAGTTGTCTGTTCAGATTATGACTGTGTGATGCTTATGATAACTGCCAGATGCTACTTAAATTTGTAAGTAAAATTCTGAAATCAAAAGTATGAAACCAGGATTCTGGAACATTTATATTGGTAGATTATAAAACTCATTAAGGAGACTGTGAACAGATTAAAAAGCAAGAATTTCATGTGACATTTACTGAGTCTGTCGTTTCACATTTCTAGTCATGTTTTGCTGCAATTTGATGGACTTGCTCAGCTGAACAACCCAAGTATTTCTGACCTGCTGCAAGAAAGAGGAACATGTTTACCCCCAAACAGCATAGGAAGCCAGATATGTAAGTGAAGATAGGTGACGTCTAAAACATTCACATATTCAGCATTCACTACTTAACCACGACTCTGTACTACACAATCAAAATTTTTTTGGTCATTTGTTTTTCCTTTATGTTTCCCCATCAGCCTTTCTATGCTGTGAAAGGGTACATTTGTCCCTCTTTGACTAACAGTTAATTGTGGTATGGGATCATCCAGAGAGCAGCCTGGCATTTGTATCCACAATACTAGTGATTGATGCGCACACTGATAATTGTACAAATGCAAGCCACAGAGCATATGCTTTGTTTTACGGAACATGCACATCTCCACAGCCTTTGGTGATGTCTGCTTTGTTTCTAAGTACCCATTGGGTGTCTGCAGCACTCTGGGCCATACTCCCACCAGCAGCACCACTCAGGGTAGCAAGTTAACAGTGGCTATCCACTTCCATTCTCCCGAACTGGTTCCTACAGCAGCCAGGTCACCAAGTGATACCAGGTCATCTGAGTCACAATCAAGCCTTTGTTTATCTCATAAGCAGAGCTATGTTATGTATAGCCATGGCATTAGAGTCATAAGTAGATACTACATGATCAGTCTTCGGACCATTATCATTCTAGCTAATAAACCATATTTTAAAGCCTTCTCCTACCTCAAGGAGGGGAATTAATGATAAACCCAGACAGAATTTCTGGCTACCTATTCAGTAGTCAAGATTTACATTGAAACTGGCAATGGTACCACTCTGTTTGACATGCAGAGGAAGACTGTTCCAGAAGAAGGAAGCATGTTGGGATATGTCTCTATCAAACCATTGTGTCTTACTAATTTCCTGAAGATTATTCAGGTCCTTTGTATGGTTATCTGAGGAACCACCTGTTCTGTGAAGACACGGGAGTTCAAGGAGGACAGGATCTTTCATGCCATAAAAGGCTAAACACAGATCACTACAGAAGAATCTAGAGGAGATTGGTGGCAAAAACAAGACTAATAGTCTGTCATAATAATGAAAGGTCTTGAGGCCAGTGATCTTTTTGTTAAGAATCATTGAAGTCTGTTAATGTGATTGATATGTTCTGATAGATGACTACAAAAGGGGTATTTTATTTAATAATAGCACTGATATGAGATGATTAAACAGGTAGTAAGATTTCTTTGGATCTAGAGGAAATATCCTTGAATAATGACTTGGCCAGATAAAAAGATTACTCTGTATCATGCAGATTTCTGAAGGGTGATCTTTGCCTGGCATACAAGGCAACCCTGGATCTTGATTTGATGAACCTTTTGAACTACATCCGCAAAAAAAAACAGCATCAGAACTACTAGATTAAAAGACTTAATTTTGCTTGCAACCTAAATAGGGAATGTTGGAGAGATAGATATGTTTTCCAGAGAATTCTCATTCTCTGGAACAGGCTTCCCATCCATATGAAGTAGAGGTCCTCCCTATCCATATTTAAGTGCAGCTTGGACCAATGAATGGGTAATTGGAAATTTACTCCTGGTTCCTGTGTCTCTGATGGACAAAGGAAGTCAGAAAATCAACCCCTATATAAATCAAATTTGTGAGTCACATGTAGGTTGAATGGCTAGGCTTATAAAGGCCCTAGTGGTTATTAGCCTAGTATACACCTATGAACCAAAGAGGCATCCTGGATCCTGTCTCCATAAGGACAGCTACCTTTCACCCTGTACATGTTCAGCCTGGTAAGGAGGTATCAGTGTACCTGATAATGGTGTCACCTACTAAAAAAACATTGCTGGGAAGGATACAGCCTCCAGTAAATCTTAACAGTTTGGTGTCCACACCATTGTGGCTCCTTGTTGAATGTACAGTGGCTATTTAAGTCCCTGGTTTAAGTGGGATTGTTGCTTTGTGATCTAGTGGATGAGTCTTGTAAGTCTTAAAGGCTTAGGCAGTGTTTTCTTGACATAATCAGGGTAAGTGGTAGTTTTGTAGTTGAACTTTGCTGTGAGTGAATGAGTGCATGTGGTATACTGAATGGGATTTGAGGTGAGAAGGTAGCTTTCAAGTTCACATACATTGAATCATTATGAGGTAGCAGTAAGAGGGTATTAGTAAGCACAGTGCAGTTGGTGCACTATGTCAAAATGCCTCAGAGCACCAGATTCTATCTGGCTAACCACAAAAGGGGCAAAAGCTAAGTGAGATTCCATATTGGCAAGTGGAGCCTAACGGCTGTAAGGAATCAGCCTAAATTTAATATTCCAATGATCTGTGTACCCCTGATAAAATATACAGTTGTTTTGTGTATGTCATCTTTCTTGGAGCCTGAGTCAGGGCTGAAAAGGGTCAGTTGACCAGTGCACTCACCTGGTTAAGAAGCAGACATAGATACATACATAAATAAATCAAATAGAATAGATTCAGAATGTTATATAGACTAGACTTACATAAAGGAATGAATGTGGCTGTGGCAATAGGAGAGTCAGGATTGTTAGTGGCAGTACTCCAAAAACTGGGATAACATCACAAACAGAACAGTGATAAGCTAGCCTAAGATGAGATTATTAGGGACAGTAGATGTGACCTTAATAGACCAGGACTGTTGTAACTCAAGACAGAAAGATAAAGTATAACACATACAAACTGCAGTAATTATAAGTGCAACAGGAGGAACCATTTCAGACATCCAACAGAACACAGTTGCATTCCTTTAAAGGATGATCAGAATAGTTGCCATTGAGATGGCTGTGCAACGGAATGCTAAAATAATAGGGATCACACAGAACACACAGTTATGCCAGTCAAGGATGATTTGGAAAGTAACCTTCTGTAAATCTGAGACTCGTTAGAGCGTGCCCCGTAATAGTGAGGCTCACTATATGAAAATGTAAATTTAATATACTAAGTCCATGATCATTGTTTCTTGAAGTCTTTTCATAAAACTGCATCCAATTCAGTGATGGTCCAGTTACCACTGAGTGGCAACAGTATGGTGAAACCGACAGAATTTAGACTGTAGTGGTGGAAAGCAGTGATAATAATCAACAATGATCAATAAGTGAAAAGCAGTGACAGTAAACAATAATGATCAATCAATGAAACACAGTAAAGGAAACAATAATGATCAATCAGTCAATAGTCACATAGTGACTTATCTCACATGAAGTGATGTTACCTTATGCAGCAAGCAGGACTATACACAGTCTGCACTATCTAATAAGTAGGTACAATACAACCTTACCTTCAATATGCCATCAAGAGAATAAGGAAGGAAGGACAATGCTGGCAAGCAATAATGCATGCATAATGTGCAGCACTGAGCAGCTCAATAAACATGAATGCCAAACTACTCAATAACAGGATTCAAATGCAAACAAGTTATCTAAAACTTCACTGAATTCCCAGTCTAGTGTTCTGCACTGCCTGCTTCTCTGGTCATCTCATAGCAAAATACAGACAGACATATTTTTTTTTTGTGGGGGAGGTACATATGAGGGACAGAAGGAAGCATAACAAACAGGATGTGCTTGGAATTAATTGCATGTTGCTGATCTTCAGTGTCTTATGTGTAAAACAAGGTAGCTTAGCTATTTTGTGGCTAATACCAAGCTAGGTAATGCAACAGATACTAAGAAAGAAGCAGAGGGAAACAATCTAAACATGTTAGAGGGTTCATGTAATGAATGCTGACAATATTTCAATGTGAAACACATAAGGAGCATGCACTCTAGCAGAGGGGAACATTACGACTAAGAATGAGGCGGATAGGGTAATTCTGAGTTCAACAAATAAGAACCAGTTCTAAGGATCACTGTGTAAGATAATGAAAAACTAGACAGGTACCAGAAACCTCCCTGACAGCACCTTCCTGGATGGCACACTCTCCAGCAGCAAATATCCAAATACCTGGCTCCTGACACTAAAATATGGGATAAGAGAACACTTTGTTTTCTTTAAAATCAAGTATTTTCTTAACCCCAACTTTGCATAACCTTGGAATTATTAATTTGTGTGTGTGTGTGTGTGTGTGTGTGTGTGTGTGTGTGTGTGTGTGTGTGTGTGTGTGTGTGTGTGTGTGTGTGTGTGTGCACATACCTGAGTGTATGTATAGGTGTGTACACATGCATGGATATGTGTGTCGGGGGAAACCCCTACTTGACACTTTTAATGAAGTAAAAAAACTTTCCAATACTTTTGATTTAGTCAGGTAGTGGCCGTCAGGGACTTTGCCATTGAGCATCATACAATTTGATGAGTAGACTATTCTGGTCAGTGCAGGGAAGGGCATAATATATACCAGGGTTCCCAATGTAATATCATATAGTAGCTTTATTAGGTGGACAAAATCTGTTGAGTTCTATAAACCTTATCTCCTAAATAATCATGGCAGGAGGGATACAGTACAGGAGGGTAGAAAAAATATAACCCAAGATGCAGATAATTTTACATGACTGCAGCTGACATATGCTTGCAAGGCATAGCGAGATAGAGAGAGAGACAGACAGGCAAACATATAGGTGAAAGACACAAAGGCATGACAGATTCTTTTAGATAGTCAGGATTGGTTCTGAATAAAAACCACGGAATCCACCACGAAGTAAAACAGTTCTTTTATTCACCACAAAGTAAAACGAACAAGCGCTTTCACATACACCGAGTATGCTTCATCAGGTTACATTATTCAAGTGAAAACCTTCAGCTTATATACTCTATTCAATCATTTCATTAATCAATTAAACAACATTCTTGTCTGCTAATAGTTAGATGATTAAATAATTAAACATTGATTTCCTCATTTAAAGCGGCAGCTATAAAAATTGTCTTTGTTTAGCCTATGAATATGGAATAGCGCTGCTATAGTAATATATTACAACATTACATACAAGACATTGTTACTATAAAAATATATATATATGAGTGTCAATGAATTTCATGTACTAAAACCTCATAAATTATATGATACTATGGTATAAATAAAGTAACATAGACACAATTAATATAGACAATCACAGCTAATTTTATCTTATTGTCTTCAATGTCTATTTGTATTCCTTGTTAGATTACTAATGCTGTATATAACAAACTGTGACATAGATAAAAACTGTTCTGCTAAAACAACATGAAATAAAAATATAAATGTAAGATTGTAAAGACTAATATATGACCATATAGATATTATACTGTGTAAAAATATACTACAAAGTAAACTATAAAGTGTACTATAAAGTGTAATAAATTACATATTTAATAGTCAGGATTGGTAGTACCCAGAGGGAGGACATCCCAACAAGGTGTCACAGCGTGGGATTAAAACAGAGATTAGGGCAGTTTAAGGAAATGATCATGCGTACAACACAGATGGAGGAACAGAGATTGTGTTCCCATGAAAAGAATGCAAGGGAAAATCTATTAAGGAATTCAAGAATGAATGGGAGAATCATACGTCATTTTTAAAAGAAGTTTTTTTAGGGATTCTTGAGTATCTTCAGTACCAGAGAACTGCAGCATATAAGCATACTGGATGGTACATAAGGTATTCACCCATTAACATGGTTTATGAATGTGAAATCCGTTCAAACTAATTGGACAGCCACCTTTAATCCCCTTCTTTTGGCACACATCTGCTGACTCAGTCAGAACTATTGATTTCTGCATAACTTGTATGCATCTTTGTCATATTCTAATAGTGAGATTACTAGTGGACCAATAATCTTCTAACATCACTTGCAGGACCTGTTTTTATGGCATTAAAAGGAATAAAAATCAGCACTTCTGTATTTTCTGTAAGAAACATAACGTGAAAAGCACAGGAAATACTGTTATAAAACTTAATGCCGTTTATACACACAGTCATTAAACCTGAAGGTTAAGATGTGAAAAAGCATTATTTCAGATTACAGGAAGTGATGTGTGTATAACTAAATAAGGCCATTTTGTTGAGATTGTAACAGGAGCTTTAGTACAAGACTAACTTATATGTGATATCACCAAATATAAAAAAAAATGCAAAATGCTTCAGTTGCCCCCCCCCCCTCAACATGCACAAACACACATGAAATATATTCAGTGAAGACAAGGTGCTTGATTTGCACAATGTTTTGATTTAGCAAGCCCCTGACATTCCATACATAGTCCTCGACAACAATGAGAATTTCTGTGGTACAAGAGCAAAATGTCAGATCACCTTGTCTGGATAATCTCTTCTCCTGTGATGTAATATGCTTATCTGAGCAACTTTGCATAAAACCAGGAGGGGAGGGGAGCTGATTTGACAGAACTTGTACAAAGGAACTGACAAAAGTGACACACAAAATGCTACCTCTGCATCTGGTCCATGAGACCGCTGCAGAGGAAATTGTTGTACCCTCACTACTCCGAAAACAGAGGCAAGGATTAATGTAAGCCTCGCAGAGACCTTATCAAATCAAGCCAAGAGTGGTACATAAGACTGCAACCTCTATTCCAATATGTCATTAGTTCAGTCTTCTGTGAAATTAAAAGCTAACATGCGTTCTCCATTCTGGACCCCAGACTTTAGGATAGACTCCAAAATAATATCAGAAATTGTCACTCAGTAAAGAATTCAGACAGAAATTGTTGAACCACCTACAGAAAAAAAAAATCAGATTGCTCCTACTTTAACTTGCAGTAACATAAAACAAATAACTATACAACATTTTCTGCTTGCTTCTTACTATTGTCTGTAAGCCTCAGCATACAGAATAAATCTTCTTATAATGTGTATAGAGTGTACACTCCCTTTTTCACTTTTTTTCTAAATAGTTCACTTCCATTCATATGTCACATCCGTTTACTATTTATTCATAAAGAACTTCATTAGTCCTTTAATCCTTTGTACAGTTACTGTAAATGAGTGAAGCCAATCTGTTTTATTGTTCACATACACAAACAGTAAAATGAAATCCAGAGACACCAAAGGCAGGACATAGGTTACACACAAACTTAGTAATATCACATACTTAGTAATTTCACAAACTCTAGCAAAACAAAATCACAAACCTCTTGGCTTCCAATATGAAGCAAAACCCAATAACTGTGTCCTCTTGGCTTCCGGTATGAAACAAAACAAACACACTACCCTCACTTACTTCACCAGTGTTCAATCCACACAGCCCCTTCAAGATACATGCTAACATCTCACAGGCCTAGTTTCCATTCCAGATCCATAAACAGATACTTCTTTAAGGTACACTTCTCAGGTTAACCGTCATTGGGCTTTCACAATCCACACTTCAGGTTTTTCCTTCAGATGATCACATCTCTCAACAGTCTAGATTTTTGCAGAATGTGCAGACTTTTGGCTCATATATTTGGTTTGTTCTGCATAAAATTTATGATTTTCTGACAAATCACTGAGGACTGAAGTCACAAAAAAATTGACAGACATTTGAGTTTCAGACTTCATATCCTTCAGAAAATGCATAATAACACAATAACTGTTATTCTAGCAACATTTTAAGTTTATAAGAGTAATATTTAAAATCTGCTCCTATTTTGCACCATTGTCCCCCCATTACTTTAGGCTTTCTCCAGATTTCTTGCTCTTAGAGGTTGTCAGGTATGCACATGATCTTTTCAGTGAGGAACTGACTTCCTGCTTTGCTGCTTTCAGGCAACCTCCTTATATACAACATTTACTGGCAATTAAAACTTTGTTTTTATATACCAAACTACTGTGAGAATATTCCAGTACTCCATACTGCATATGTACTTTACAAGATATGCTACACATTTTCCTGACATGTCATTGTATATGTGTGTGTGTGTGTGTGTGTGTGTGTGTGTGTGTGTGTGTGTGTGTGTGTGTGTGTGTGTGTGTGTGGGCAAGCACACTAAGTTTTGCTTTTCATTTTGTAAACTATGTATACCATATTTTGTCATTCATGCCTTCTTTCTAAGTTGCTTCGCCAAAATGAGGCTGAAATTAGTCCAGATGGGATCAGTGCACTATCTTGGTTAATGTACTTAAAAAAATGAATAAAAATAAATGCATAGTCTTTCCATGTATATAATCAGTGTTTGTTTTGGAATGCATACAGGAACTAGAATGCAAATTCAATGATGTCCTTACATTCACCGCTGCAGTATTCATTACTTATGGGATTCTCTTCCATGAAGCCCATTGTCCGGCCAGTCTACCAAGGTCTACCTTTGCTTTAAGGTACGCCAAATGTCACCTACACACTCCACAAATAGTATAGGGCATAAAAGTGTTGTTTAGGTGTACCATCCTCAGAACTTCTTTGCCACCAGTCCAAATACTGTTTTTAACCATCGGTCTGTTTGCCTCCATCCATTTTTTTTGCCGTTTTTTTCTGTTTGTTGGCATTCTGGTGATTTCTCTTGTTTCCTGAAGTTTTCACCATTGCAGATAAGTACCCCATTGCAGTTTTTGTTCTTTTCTTCTTTTTGTGCTGTTTGGAGGGGTTAATGTCATCCAGGAAGAGTATATGCTAGTGTGGGAGACAGATTCCCCATAAAGACCACCGTAATAAGTACCTTTTTTGCCTAGGAGCTTCTCACGACTATGCATCTTGTTCTATTTGTCAGGCATTTGTCCTGAAAACCCTTCATATTAGGCTTTCTTCCCTTTCATTGTATCTTGAGAACCAGCGTCTTAAGCTGCTTGCTAAAAATACTGTGGATGGAACTTCCTGTCCCAAGGGTCAGCCGTCAGGGAAGAAGAAGGTGAAAAAGGTAAGACCTGAATCTTCCGCTGTCCAGCCTCTGCCAGGGGTTTCTCCTGATGTTCTCACAAACATGGAGACATGCCTGGTTGTGTTTTCAGATTCCTCTACCACGTCCAGTTTGGAGGCCAGTGGAGATCTGACAGGCAGCATGTCTGACAAGGCTTGCAGGCATTTGTTTTCAGCATTCAGGAGGAACCATGGTTGATTGTTTCCAAGGGGTTTAGGGGGGGTTCCACAGTTTCTTCTTAGGGAAGAAGTTCGTACTATGGTTGTGGAATGCTGTCCTGAGTCAGGGCCCTCTCAGTTTTCTAGGACAGATGTCCCCTTAAAAAAGAAACAGAAAACTAGACATGTTTCTTTGGCTCCTAGGAATCCACAAAGTGAGTGGCAGGCCTTTACTCAGGGTTTATTTATTGTCGTTAAGACCTCCTCAAGTAGTTTTTATTCTTGCTTCTCCTTGGTCTTCTTCTTCACCTAAAAGGCCCAGGGAATAAAATTCTTCCGAGGAAGAGTTGGATTCTGAAGAAGAGTCCCTTACTTATTCTACCCAGATTCCTTCTCCTTTAAACTACGAGTCTGAGGAGGAGGACTCAAATAGTTCAGATACTCCTTTTGAGGAAATTTCCTTTGGGGACACAATCTCTTGGATGATGGAATTTTTTTAAGTGGGATTGTGCCCAAGTTTTGGATATCCATAAGAGGTACTAGGAGTTACTTCAGATGGAATCTCCTAAACCTGTGGCTATTCCTCCTGTCTTGGCTGCTTTACCAGATATTTTTTCCAATGCCTTTAAAGCGCTTGATCCTCTGCCGCCTACTCCCAAGAAGTCTGATAGGTTTTATAGGGTGGCTGAGAACTGTTCTTTTTTGTTCAAATGCCCTGCTGCTGACCACTCTGTGGTGTCTCCAGCCTCTGATAAGCCACCTCAATTGCTTTCTTCCAAGTTTCTGCCTTCTAATAAGGACAGCAGAACCATGGACAGGCTGGTTAAGAAGGTTTATACTTCTGCTACCCTAGCTTTTAGGGCTATTAATATCAGACCCACATATCTAGGTATGTGTTGGCTCTTCTTTCTCAGGCTTGTCAGCTTTTTTTCAGCTCTTCCAGACTCCGAGAGTAAATCTTCTGCTCTTTCATTGCTAGGGACTTCCTCTCAAGTAGTTTGTCATTCTATCAGATGTAGTTATGATGCATTGGATGCCTCTTCTAAGGCTGCTGCTTTTGGTTCAGTACTGAGGAGGTATGCTTGGTTTAGGCTTTAACCTTTACCCGATGATATTGCAGCTAAGTTGCTTGATGCTCCTCTGGATACTAAACTTTTGTTTGGAGAAGCAGTTGCTGGTTTGTTTAAGTCTCTTCAGGACAAGGGGAAAAGCCTTACAGGAGCTTAAACATGTCTTTGTTTCTCCTATACCTAAATTTCAGAGAAACTACCCTTCTAAGCCAGCCTTTGTTTGTAGGCAATCTCACCCTCCTGCTAAAGGTAAAAAGGGTGGTAAATGGGCTACTCCTGCTAGTCCACTCAGACTGGAGAGATTCTAAAGCCTTCCTTTCCTGACAAACCAGGTGCTGTCTGACTATCCACCTGTTACCAGCCAAATTCCTCTTTCTCTTCATGTTTCTCTTTCTCTTCCTATTTGGCTTTGAATCACCCAGGATTCTTGGGTTCTGTCAGTCATTCATCAGGGTACTTCCTGGTGTGGAATTCCCATCCTCCTTTTATGGATATTCCCCAGCTTCATTGAGAACAACTTCCTTTTTCCCAGAAGTTCTTTGAGATCTCTTGTCTCAGAGTACTATTCAAGAGGTACCTGTGTCCCAAAGGAGGAAAGGGTTTTATTCAAGAATATTTCTAGTGCCCAGAAAAGAAGATACTTGGAGACAGATTCTAGACCTCTCTCATCTAAACACTTTTCTGAAGGCGCCTTCCTTTTAGATGTTGTCCCTTCAGACCCTTTTCCCTCTCTTGCTACCTCAGGCCTTTCTGGTGTCTCTAGATCTCAAGGATGCTTATCTCCATATTCCAATCCATCCACTTTTCAGGAGGTTTTTGCATTTCTCCATTGCTTCCTGGTATTTTCAGTTCTCTGCTTTACCCTTTGGCCTTTCTACTGCCCCAAGGATGTTCACCAAATGCCTTGCTCCTGTGATTACTTTTTGCAGGCTTCAAGGGATCCAGATATTTCCATAATTGAATGACCTGCTGATTCAGGCATCTTCTCCAGTGGTCCTTATCTAAATCATTGTTTTACCATTTCTCTTCTTCAAAGTCTGGAGTTCACAATATACTTCAAAAAGTCTTCCCTGACTCCTTCTCAGGATCATATCTTTCTGGATTGCAGGGTTCAGACAGTGCCAGTGCTGGCATCCCTGTTGCCTCCAAAGACCTTAATTCTCATGTCTTACTTTCAAACTCTTCTTCTCCTGGCCTCCATTACAGCCAAGAAGTTTCTCAGAGCTCTAATGTTCATGGCTTCCACCATTCAGATGCTTCTTCTGGCCAGACTTCACATGACGAAGTTCCAGTGGTTTCTGAAGTCAAACATGCACATCCTCTAGACTTTACAGTTCCTATTCCCCCTTGTCTCAAGAAGGAACATCTGTGGTGGATTCAGCAGTTGTCTCTGAATCCAGGGCTCCCTTTGTATCCTCCTCTTCCATCTCAGGATCTGTTTATATAAATCAACAAACAGGGGGGGGGGGACAGGATCTTACCTTCTTTGCTGGCTGGCACTTCTATGAGATCTGGCTGTCAAGTATCAAGTGACTCTTCAGGCAGTTTATGTTCCTTCCAATCAGAACATTGTGGCAGACACACTGAGCTGGTCCTTTGTTCAATCCCACAAATGGATGCTTCACAGGGATGTGTTTCTGGACATTGCTCACCAGTGGGGTACTCCTCAAGTAGATCTTTTTGCCACCCTCTGAACAGACAACGTCCTCTGTTTTATGCCAGAGTTCAGGTCCTCTGGTATGAAAGGTGGTCATTGTCTCATTTTCTTGGAAGGGGATGTTTCTTTATGCATTCCTTCCCATTTCAGTCATTCTGAGAGTCCTGCTCAAGATTCAACGGGATGCGCCCAAAATATTGTTGGTGATTCCCTTGTGGCTGTGACAGCACCAGTTCCTTCTACGTCTGCATCTAGATAGGGGCAATCATCACAAGTTACCTCACAGAGTGGATCTACTCACACAAGACAAGGGATCTCTCATCCATCCCTACCTGGCCACGCTTCAACTGACACTGTGGGTGATAGGGTTTTCATCCCTCATAGACACTTTTTTTCTGTGGACATGCTGCAGGTCCTGCAGGAGGCCAGGAAACGTACTACTAGGAAATCCTACTTATTTAGAAGGAAGATGTTTTCTATTTGGTGTCTTTCTAATGACTTGGACCCACTTACTGTGGATGTTCCTTTGGGTCTCTCTTATTTGTGTGAGTTGCTCAATGTTGGTTTGGCCTACTCATCTATTAAGGCCCACTTATCATCTCTTTCTGCTTGTCTGCCTTTAACTCCCCCGTTAGCTTCTAGATTTGAGACTAAGCAATTTCTTAAAAATGGCCTTAATATTAGACATCCCAAGAAGCCTGTTCCTCCTCCCCCGGATCTTACTTTTGTTCTGGAGAAATTGACTCAGGCTCCTTTTGAGCCTGCTGTTTCAGCTTCCTTGCAATATTGTTCTTGGAAGACAGTTCTTTTTTTAGCTCTTACTTCTGCCAATATGGGTGTCTGAGTTGCAAGCCCTTATGGCTTGTCCACCTTTTTTGATATTTCATGAGGACAGGGTGTCGTTACGTACTAATCCTTTTTTATGCCCAAGGTGGTTAATGAAGTGTCACTTAATCAATCTATTAATTTGCCTATGTTTTTCCTGTCTCCACAATCTGACAGTGAGAGTGTGCTGCATAACTTAGATGGGCATAGACAGCTCAGATTTTATTTGGATAAGATTAAAGTTTTCAGAAAATTTGATCAGGTCTCTATTTCCTTTCATCCTAGTTCTTTAGGGTTGGCTGTTTCCAAACAAACTATCTCTACTTGGATTTTGAAGGCTGTTTTTCTGTTACACTTTTCATGGTGAGAGCCTTCCTTCTTCTGTAAAGGCTCATTCCACTAGAACTGTGGCTTCATCTGGTGCTATTGTCAAGGGTTCAGATACTAATTTTATTCTTGAAGCAGCTACCTTTACCAAGTATTACATGTTGGATGGCATCTCCAAAGCTAGAGCTGGTTTTGCTAATGCCATTTTTCATGGCTTCTTACAGAGCGCTACTGCTGCTTCCTCCTCCCAAGTTTCTTCTTGAGCTTTGGCGCTCTCCCATAAGTAATTAATATTGCAGTGATGAATGTAAGGACATAGTACAGTTATGTAAAAATCTTACGATAATGGTAGATGTCCTTGTCTTCACCTCTGCAGTAGTCACTCCCTCCTTCCATCCCGCTAGTCTTTTTTCCATCCTGGATGTGCAGGTTCTCTTTGGTTTTCCTTGGACTACTATTCCTACTGGGGCAATCAGTTCTGAGAATGGTACACCTCAATGTCACCTTTATGCCCTATGCTGCATGAAGACTGTGTAGGTGACATTCAGCATACCTTAAAGCACTGGTAGGCTTTGGTAGACTGGCAGGACAATGGGCTTCATAGCAGAGGAATCTCGTAAGTAATGAATACTGCAGCGGTGAAGGCAAGGACATCTACCATTATGGTAATATTTTACACAACTGTACTTTCTCCCTCCACAAGTATGACATCCCACCTTCTTATTCTTCAGAAAACACAATGTAAAAAAACAAATTACTCAGCAGGAAGAAGGGGAACTCGCAGAGAGGAAAACCCAATTTTTGAACAACATTGGCAAATAACAACCTGATTACATAGCATAGACTTTTAGGTCACATTTTAATTTCTGCCCTCTTCCCAGACTGTCTGAATATGTCTCATATAAGGGATACGGTGTCCTGAGGCACCCCTGAAGAGACCTATTAGGGATTTTTTCTCAAGTGGTATGCATTTTCCTCTTTCCACTGCTTTCATTTCACTGCTTAAACCATCTCTCATATATTTTTCTGACATTTACAGAACACACAGAGGCTGGATTTACAAATTAAATAATGCTTTTACTAACATAAACTTGTTACATCCATTTGTTAAGTTTGATAGCCCTTTGAAATGCTTTCAGTTAAATAATAATTCTCAGATTTAAATTACATAACTCAAATAGTTTATTAAAGTTCAATACGTCATAGGTCTCTTCAGCCGCATTTACACTGTATATGTCTTCTTTGCTTGTGTAGCCGGATTCGCTTCAGGCTATCTTCATTCAGGCCCCACGCTCTCATTGATCTTGGACAGGTTTTTGCATGAGTATCGGTCTCTCTTCTGTATTGCTCCTGTGTATTCCTCTGTAATCCCTCGGTAGTGAAAGGCAAATAGTTCAATTGATTCCAGCTTCAACTCTCTTTCTAGAACAGAAGTATTACTTCCGCTCCATCTACAGACCATCCCATTACATGACAGTTTCCCCATCTCTCTGGTTCCACCTATGGATAATTTAATTGAATGAACTCTCCACTCCATCATACCAAAAAAGGAAACAGGTGACATGACAATTTCACAGTACATACAGCCGTGTACATAATTATTTTCTCAGTCTGTACATTCACATCTAATTAATAAAAACAAAAAAAGCAAAAGAAGATATCTGTATCCTGCTTACTTCATATTTACTATATTTTTCTCCTTGGCTTTCTTTTTTTGGTGATTTTCAAATATACTTCTAAGTAAGTTAAATCACCAAATAAATAATTAAAATATTCTCTGGGATTCATTTACGTCTAAACTAAGTGTATAAGCATAACTCATACCTTCTTCTTCCTAATTTTAGTTTTCTTATTGATTTTCTTGCAGCTTTAAATAGAGGGGGATTCATTTACCTGGGAAATTAATATATTTTCCTTACGCAAATATTGACATTTCTGTTTCTATCTGTGTCATTAGTAGCATAGTTAAGTTGTACTAGGCAGATTTGCAAACATCTGAGATCTTCCAGATGAGCCATCTACAAAAATAATTTAAAAAACACACACAATACGCCTAAGTGTAATTAACAAGCAAAATCAAAAAACAACAAATGATTTGGAAATGTACTTTATTAAGGTCTGAAAGTTATAAGCGTTTTAAAATTATATTAAAGCAAATGTATTAGCAGGAACTATTTTTGTTCACTTTATGTACTACAGAAAGTATGAAAATTCTGCTAGAATTACTGGAGTATTTTATGGTCAACGGAACAAGTAATTCAGGTAAATTTTCTTTGTGCCATTCTGCTAGTATTAAAAGTAGAACAAGGTGTAACCTGTCATAGAAACAATAACATAAATGCTGCATTTCATATATAGTTTACTCCTTTCAAGGAATTAATTTTATTTATTACTAATTGACGAGTTAAGTTGCTAGTTCATGCAGAAATGTTTTAGCAACAATTTAGGGATAAAATCAAATGTAAAGATGAAATCAGGAATTTAGAATATTGGTACACATTACGTAAATCCGGTATGAACTGTGTTAAGCCTCTTACACCCACTGTATAAGTAGTTTACTATATTTGTTTTGCAATTTTAGTGTACACTGTATACATTTGGTACTGAAAATATAAGTGCCATACACTCACTGTGTAAGTCTGGTACTCACTGCTTCAGTTTGGTGCACATTGTTTAAGTTTAGTGCACACTGTATATTAGTTCGGTACTGACAGCGTAAGTACCATATGCACAATGTGCAGTCTAGAACACTGTTTAAGTCTGGTTCACATGTAAGCCTCTGTCACACACACACGCACACACGCACACACACGCACGCACACACACACACACACACACACACACACACACACACACACACACACACACACACATATATATATATGTAAATCTAATGTACATTGTCTAAGTAATGCATAAGTGGGTTACACCACTGAAATGCTAGTACATGAGAGAGAGATTCATAAAAATGATGCTCTCACAAAGTGTTTTCAACCACACAGCAGCGATGCAGAACAGTATGAATATCTGTAAGGGAAACTTCAGAGTACGCATGCATCTACATGCTTCTACAATACAAAGAAGGGCAGTACAGTGTTACTTATAGTATATAGACATCTACACAAAGACTGCCCTAGTCAATCAGATTCTTTTCCTCCTCTTTTTTCAACTCATTTTTGTTTAGCTGTTTAGCACATTCCAAAAACAGGCGAGATACAGCTCTGAAATAAAAATGACATAACTACATAATTATGTCACAATTTGAAGTAATATAAAATGCAGCCATACTATGAGTAAATCATTGCTGTATAAATCAAACTTTATATAAGCAAGTTGAGGTAACTAATATCAAATGATAAAATACAACGCAAAAAGCTGTCCAAAGTTGCCATTATCCAACGCTTGCACATTGTCTTGTAAATAATAATAATATGTTTTCCAGCACTGAAGCTCGTTGGTCTGCTGAGCCTATAATCAGGAGACACATCTATGTAATATAAATAAAAACTAAAACAAGATAGTACTTTCAAATCAGATCACATTCTTGACTCAAACAAGAAATTAAAAGTCTCAGGCCAGTCTTGCAACTGACACAAACTCATAGAAAGATGACTCATAGCCTGAAGACAGTCAAAATGTGGTCTGTACAGTAAGTGACTCATTCTTATTGCTGTCACTTCACCAGAGCTGAAGTAATAGTCCATATGACGTAAACAATATTGCCAAAACATAACATCTGAAAAAGAAATCATGGTAAAAAAAAGTTAGTAAAAATCATCCAGAAGAAAAATAATCTGGAGTTCAAATGGTCATAAAATTCTGTAAGCCCACCTTTTCAAATAGCTACCTGCACTACCAGAGATGGCATCCCCAACATCAAAAAAGTCGCTAGTGAAAGGGTAGTTAGTGTGACTAGCTCTCATGATTTCAGACGTAGACGTGTTTTACAAAGAAAGTGAGTTTTTAATGACAATGTTCCGAAACAGGGGATACCCTGAAGGTTTTTTATTGGACCTACAAAATGAGGTACACACAAAAAGGAGGCTGGGGACTTATAAACCAATTTTGGCTGGGGGGATGGGGTGCAACAACAATTGTGAAGAAACAAGTAATAGTTATAAGCAATCTTTTATCAACACCTATACTTTAGATAGTGCAGCAATAGCCAAAGTGATTCATAATAACTGGTCTTTGTTAATGATGGATTCTATACTGATGTAAAAATTTGGTAACAGCCTCAACATAGTATACAAAAAGGACAGGTCCTTCAAGCAATTGTTGGAAAATAACAAGAACTGGAGATCTACACTAAGAAATTACACTTTTAAATGTGGTCATTGTACTCAGTGCAAATATGTTATGGAGTCTGAGAAGTTTATTATTAGGGGTAAAGAATATAAGGTCAAGGGGGATTACTACTGTATAACATCAAATGTAGTCTGTCTAGACCAATGTCAACAATGCTCTTCATTTTATGTCAGAAAAATATCTCATAAATTTAAAGTACATATATATGAACACATTGCAGACATAAAGAACAAAAAGAACACAGATGCTTTGTAAAGACACCATGAGTTGAAGCCTATGCACACTTTTGGCTTTTGCATTATTCAGCAAGTAAAAATGACATTGGTGGTAAAATAACTGATGCACACTTGAATGATAAAGAATTAAAGTGGCAGATTAGGTTGGATGCACTTTCACCACCAGGTTTAAATGATGGGTGTTCGATTACACCAGTTTTGAAATTAAAAAGTTATAAAGTATGATTTTATATGGGTTTTTAAATTTTGTGATACAAAAGGGTTAATTTTTTGTAACTAATTTTTTGAATGTTTTTGTCTTTGTTCCGTATTATACATGTGACAAGTATTAAGATGTTGATTGGTTAATGTTTTATATAAAACAGGTGTTTTAATTAATAAAATGTTCTGATGAAGTTCCTCAATTTGGAATGAAAGTGCTAAACAACTTGTTATTGTGAATAAAGTTTTTTTCCAGAGCATTTTGGAGGTTCCATTGTCATTTCCTTTGGCTATACATTTAAGGTTGTCTAATTTTTCAGTAATTCCAGCATGGAGGACAGTGTCCAAACTTTGGCCAGGCCAAGATAAGCAGTGTATAAGAGTGACAACTCTCCACAGCCTCTATAACCTTTTCAAAGAATCTTTCTTGATTCAGGAGACAGAACCTGCCCTTCACAAAACCAAACTGGGGAGGGGTTCTAGATTAGTTAACTTGCCTATGTCTGCTAGATGACTTCTGGCATGAGATGCTCCATGGCTTTGCATACAAGGCAGATGAGGCTGATGGCGTTATAGTTACCTGAATCTGTAGAGGGGCCTCCCATATGTAGGGAAGTCACAGTGGCTCTTCTCCAGACATCAGGTAGAAACCCTCTGAAAGCTTTAGTTGGGGCTCAGATAGTATGTCATTGGCACTGATGAGAATGATACCTGGTTTGTTGTCTGGTCCCATGGAATAATCGTGATTAGCCTTTGACAGGGATTCTAAAATTTGTTCCAAGGTGACCTCATGGCAAGGGTAACTGAACTTTCAGTGACAGTGGGTGCTATGATGTTAGTAGGTGGGGTAAAGTTATCATTACATTTACCTGCTAATATATCCATTATTATCCTTAGGATCAGAGTGTGACATATTATTGTGCATGAGCTTACTGCATTGATGGACATTATTCCTTAATTTTCTGACATAGCTGAAGAAAGATTTGTATTGTCCTTTGATATTTGTACTAACCTTAAGTTTGCATTCTGATTTGCATTTTCTCTGCTCCTAACTTTCTTACTCTCATGTTTCAGTTTGATCTTGGCATAAGGGGGTGGGAATATTTTCCAAATGTTCATTAATTTCCTTATTTTGTTACACAATTTATTTATATAACATTTCCACCAGTAAGGTTTATTTGAATTTCCCATTTTGTTCAGAGCAGGTGAGTACTGTTTTTTTCTATGCAGTTGTTTAGATGCTGATATAAATCAGAGAAAAATGCAGCAGCCCTCTAAGTTGAGTCTGTTTGCAAGGGATTGTTGAGACCTTTGCATATGATTTCAACTAGGTGAATTAAGTTTGCCCTGGAGAAGTTCCTAAACATGATCATACTTGTTAATGGGAAATACAACTAGGTTTAACAGAGTAGATGACCAGTTTGAGAATGAAGAGATGCAGGGGAGGATGCAGGTGCAGGCTAGTTTGGTAGGCATCAGGTAAAGGATGTTAAAACCTTTAGTGGTCAGTTTTACAATTTGCTTCAGCACAGTGTATCAACAAAGTTGTAAATGTGCTGATCAATGCTTGAGTAATTAAGTCCTCTAGCAAGAACGTGTTTGACTTTTAATGCCTCGATGGTATTAAGATAATTTCCATAATCTCTTGGGAAGACATTGATGGGGATCTGTAGCTAGTACTGAAATTTTATTAGTTAAAGAAATAATATTAGTTCATGTTACGTGTATTTTGCAATTTAATTATTGCAGTGGGTATGAGAGTGCAACGTTGCATTTCTAGTCCTTAGTTTTTTCATACTGCGACATTTCTTTGAAAAGTAGTGATAATGAATTTCTTAAAGGTGATTTGCATATCCAGAAATTCCAGGTTAGAGTCATGTGTGATTTGACGTGATGTAATGGTGTTTCTAACAAACACAGTTACTCCCCAACAGCTAACTAAGGGAATGAAGGCGTGTTAAAGTCTGGAACAAGGGGAGTTCTGTCATGTTAGAATGACACTGATTATGTGGCCAATTGATAAATCCAGTTATTTCATCTTGGTATCTTTGCATCATTCCTGGTGAAGGCCAGATGATGTTCATAACCAGTGTCTTTCTTGTCTAACATCTTCTTCTTCTTCTTCTTCTTTTGGCTGCTGCCATTAGGGGTCGCCATAGCAGATCATCTGTTTCCATTTCTTCCTGTCCTCTGCATCTTGCTTTGTCACACCAACCACCTGCATGTCCTCTCTCACCACATCCATAAACCTTATCTTAGGCCTTCCTCTTTTCCTATTACCCGGCAGCTTCATCCTTAGCATATGTTTCCCAATATACTCTGCATCCCTTCTCAGCACATGTCCAAACCAACGTAATCTTGCCTCTCTGGCTTTGTCTCCAAACCTTCCAACCTGGGCTGACCCTCTAATATACTTATTCCTAACCCTGTCCACCCTTGTCACACCCAGTGCAAATCTTAACATCTTAAACTTTGCCATGTCCAGCTCTTTCTCCTGCCTTTTTGTCAGTGCTACTGTCTCCAACCCATATAACATAGCCGGTCTCACTACCCTCTTGTAGACCTTCCCTTTTACTCTTACTGCTACTCGTCTGTCACAAATCACTCCTGACACTCTTCTCCACCCACTCCACCCTGCCTGTACTCTCTTCTTCACATCTCTTCCACACTCACCATTACTCAGAACTGTTGATCCCAAGTATTTAAACTCATCCACCTTCACCATCTCTACTCCCTGCATCCTCACCATTCCTCTATCCTCCCTCTCATTCACACACATATATTCTGTCTTAGTCCTGCTGACCTTCATTCCTCTTCTCTCTAGAACATATCTCCACCTCTCCAGGGTCTCCTCCACCTGTTCCCTACTCTCACTACAGATCATAATGTCATCTGCAAACATCATAGTCCATGGGGACTCCTGTCTGATCTCGTCTGTCAACCTGTCCATCACCATTGCAAATAAGAAAGGGCTCAGAGCTGATCCTTGATGTAATCCCACCTCCACCTTAAACGCATCCATCATACCCACCGCAGACCTCACCGCTTGTCACACTACCCTCATATATATCCTGTACCACTCTTACATACTTCTCTGACACTCCCGACTTCCTCATACAATACCACAACTCCTTTCTAGGCACCCTGTCATATGCTATCTCTAAGTTCACAAAGACACAATGCATCTCCTTCTGACCTTCTCTGTACTTCTTCATCTACACTCTCAGAGCAAACATCTCATCTGTAGTGCTCTTGCCTGGCATGAAACCATACTGCTGATCACTAATTATCACCTCACTTCTTAACCTAGCTTCCACTACTCTTTCACATGACTTCATGCTGTGACTGATCAATTTAATCCCTCTGTAGTTACTACAGTTCTGTACATCACCCTTATTCTTAAAAAATCGGTACCAAAACACGTTTTCTCCATTCCTCAGGCATCCTCTCACTTTCCAAGATTTCATTAAACAATCTGGTTAAAAACTCCACTGCCATTTCACCTAAACACCTCCATGATTCCACAGGTATGTCATCTGGACCAACAGCCTTTCCATTCTTCATCCTCTTCATAGCTATCCTTACTTCCTCCTTGCTAATTCATTGTACTTCATGATTTACTATCCTTACATCATCCAACCTTCTCTCCCTCTCATTCACTTCATTCATCAGCCCCTCAAAGAACTCTTTCCATCTGCTCAACACACTCTCCTCACTTGTGAGTATGTTTCCCTCATTATCCTTTATCACCTTTACCTGCTGCACATCTTTGCTAGCTCGGTCTCTCTGTCTAGCCAATCAGTACAGGTCCTTTTCTCCCTCCTTAGTGTCCAACCTTTCATACAACTCTTCATTTACCTTATCCTTAGCCTTCGCCACCTCTCTCTTTGCCATGTACCTCATCTCCTTATACTTCTGTCTACTTTCTTCATCTCTCTGATAATTCCACTTCTTCTTTGCCAACCTCTTTCTCTGTATACTCTCCTGTACTTCTTCATTCCGCCACCAGGTCTCCTTGCTGTCCTTCCTCTTTCCAGATGTCACACCAAGCACCTTTCTAGCCATGTCCCTTACTAGCTCTGTTGTAGTTACCCAGCTATTCGGTAACTCTGCACTGCCATCCAGTGCCTGTCTTAACTCTTTTCTGAACTCCACCTCACAATTACCCTTTTTCAGTTTCCACCATTTGATCCTTGGTGCTGCCCTCACACTCCTCCTCCTCTTCTTAATCACCAAAATCATCCTACAAACCACCATCCTATGCTGCCTAACTACACTTTCCACTGCCACCATTTTACAGTCTCCAATCTCCTTCAGCCTGGCCCTTCTACATAAGATATAATCCACCTTTGTACATCTTCTTCCACTCTTTTATGTCACCCTATGCTCCTTCCTCTTATTAAAATACTTATTCACCACAGCCATGTCCATCCTTTTCGCAAAATCCACTACCATCTGATCTTCTGCATTCCTTTGCTTAACACCATACCTAACCATCACTTCCTCATCCCCTCTGTTCCCTTCACCAACATGCCCATTGAAATCTCCTCCAATCACCACTCTCTCACCCTTGGGTACAGTCATCACCACTTCATCCAACTCACTCCAAAATTTTTCTTTCTCATCCATCACACACCCAACTTGTGGAGCATATGCACTAACAACATTCATCATTGTTGTTGTTGTGTCTTTCGGCTTTTCCCGGTTAGGGGTTGCCACAGTGGAACTCCGGTCCGCTAATGATTGGGAGTAGATTTTTACGTGCCGAGTTGCCAGTTCTGATGCACAACCTTCAACGAAGTTACGCCCATTCATGCATGTCTCCACACGGAAGACACTCTAGCTGAGAATCGAACAGGACAGCGTCTTACTGTGAGGCGACAATGCTACTGCAGCACCACCACCGCAACATTCATCATTACACCATCAATTTCCAGCTTCATAAACATCACTCTATCTGACACTCTTTTCACCTCTAAAACACTCTTAGCATACTGTTCCTTCAGGATAACACCTATGTCATTTCTCCACCCATCCACACCATGATAAAACAATTTGAACCCGCCACTGATACACCTAGCCTTGCTCCCCTTCCATCTGGTCTCTTGCACACACAATATACCAACCTTCCTTCTGTCCATCATATCAGCTAGCTCTCGCTCTATACCAGTCATACTACCAACATTCAAAGTTCTGACCCTCACTACCACAGTCCTAGCCCTTACCTGCCTTCAGCATGCCTTCTCCCTCTTCTCCTCCTTCAGCCAACAGTAACCCAATTTCTGCCAGCACCCTGTTGGCCAACAGCACTGGTGGCAGTCATTGTTAACCCGGGCCTCGACCGATCCAGTATGTATATCTGTATTGTTGTCCGCATGTATGATTTGGCAAACTTTTACACCGGATGCCCTTCCTGATGCAACCCATCCCATTTATCTGGGCTTGCACTGGCTTCTGCATCCCCAGTAGCTGGGGTTTTTCCTGTCTCTAACATATGCAAAGCATGCAAAGCAAATTCCATCATGTCGCTCTGCATGTTTCTCTGGTGAAGTGCATTAAATCATTCATTCCACATAGGCTACTACTAGGTCATAGTCATATCTGTCTGAATTAAGGGTCCCTAGGGCCTTGTAACATCACAGATCCTTTCACTGGACAAGCGGCTTATAATCACCCTGCCCATTTCCATTCTGCTCGGCATAATGTTTGCATGCCTAACTATAGAGTCGTCTATGACTATAACACTTCCGTCAGACTCTAAAATAAATACTGTCTGTTTCAGTTTTCCAAAAGGTGCCACATTATGCATATTGTGAATGTCACTCTATAAGAGGGTCACTGACCTGTAACACTCTCCCAAAAAGAACCTAGGCATACAACCATATTATCTGCATTTTCTACAAAGGTTCACACTTGACTGAGATTACAGTGGCTTCTGGTATGAGTTTTTCTTAATGGACAGTGCTAAGTATAATATAGCTGTATACTCTTTAAGACAATGGACTACTGTTCTCTTTATGGTTGGCATGACTGTTCCTACATTAATGAACTTCTAACTAGATCATTACTAAAATGGGCCCTTGTGGTCAATACTTTCCTGTAAGGCAGACAGATATATAACTATATTAACAGAGAAATAAAAAGTGATTCATTGGCTTATTTGGGAAACCAAACCAATTCTGCAATGCTTACATTTATTAGTAGTGTACATTGTTAACAATTAAATAAATTACATTAATTAAATACTTACTGAACCACAGTAACAGCTGCAACATTTTATCTGCTTGCATATATAAATACCTAACACTATGCATTTTACAAAAGATAATCACATATCAGGAAGTCAAAATGATAGATCCAGAACACAAAAAGGCAAATCAATATATAAAATAAGTCAGTAAATGTAAAAACAAAGGCAGTCTTTGTTGAGATGAGTTTGAATCAGCTTTCTGACAACTGCTAAAAGATAGATTGTGGGTAATGTTTGAGAGTGGTAAACGTGGCACAGACTACTAAGTAAAGGAGAGGTAAAGATAAATGTCAGTTTAACACTGGTAATGGATACCTCCACCTTGCAGGACCTCTTCAAGTGGCAGCATTTACATTGTGAAAAATAACTTCAAAAATCAAGCCTTGTGACTCCCTACATTTCAGAGGAGAAATTAACCCCTAAGATTGCCCTGAGTGTCCAAAAAGGCAAGAAACAAACCAAAGGGGCACAGTGCCAGAAAAACTACAACATGAGCTCAGGTGTTCAGTTAGAACACCATGGTCCATAGTGTTAAAGGCTGCTGAGAAACAGAGGAGAACAAAGATAGATCATAATCACTGCTCTCATTTTACCCAAAAGCCACTTACAACCCAACCTATCCTAAGCTCATCTCAGTTTCATGCTTAGATCTAAAGCCACACTGACTTTGTGCAAGGAGATCGTGATGCACAATGTTTTAACATCCAGTTTTAAGCCATGAATTTAATCCTTCTAGCTCCTTTATCTTTGAGACTTTTATGAATATATGAAACCAGGATTTCAGTTGGAGCATGCATGAGCCAAACTTTATACACTTACATATATTATACATATATACTTATACATATATTGAGATATTCCTTGCTATCTTCATGCATATAATATGCAGACAATAGATGTCAGGAGTAAATAAAGCTTAATTGATAATAAATGCAAATATCTCAAATATAAACAGGAAGCAAGCTGTTTCACTAAAAAAGAACATGTAGACTATTTACAGTCTTTCAGATTGTGTGAGGTTTCTCCCAGAAAATCAAACACAGCAGTACCAAGCCGGCACTTTACCTTGTCAAAATTAAAAAAGCAGTTTCTCAGTTCTTCAGGTGCCTGTATCCCTTCACTAGGAACACAGCACCATATAAAAGACCTGCAGTAACTTGAATAATTCCTGTGGCTTTCCCATATAAGGAGGATAAATAATTTTCAGGTAGGTTACAGTATCTGCCAGGAAAATAAACTTATCTTAGACACTCTTAAATAATCTTCTCTTTCCATACAAAGTCCACTAGGTTCCTTCCGGAATTCCATCTAGGATTAGAGGTAAGGGAATTTAAATTCATTAATGAAGATAAACCTATATACATACTAGAACATCTGTCTCCTATTAGATTCAGTACCTGATTTCTGTATGAAGACTACATCTAGGCCTTCTATCATGCTTCCCCTAATGAACAGCCAATGTTATGCAAAGGAATGCTGTTCTTTGCCATGTCCTCCATAAGGTTCAAAACCAGTCTAGTGGTGACAATATTACATGACTCTTCAAATATGGAACCACTGGATCTTGTGATAAGGCATGGGTCTGTGACAACCCATCTGCATGGCGGCAGTCCCAGTGTTGCAGCATTTCAAAATGAAAAGGTTATAGAGATGGAGACATCTGGCTAGCTTGGAATTACTGCCTCTTGTATCTCTTTATTTATTTATTTTTTTATTTTATTTTTTTATTTTGCATTTGTTTACCGGGAAAGTCTGACTGGACACAGATCCGTTTTCAGCGGAGGCCCGGGGAGAAAAGCTCCTATAGACCCACTGAAGGGGATGCATGGCCCATAAATAGCAAGAAATGTTTTCCTACTAGATGATTCTTAAGAGTGGAGAGATTCGATTTAATGGCTAAACATTCTCTTTTAATTCGTGAATATCTCCATTCAGTATTATATAGTTTCTGCTTATATAAAATAGCAGGTATTTATCACCCCTTATGCTTTCTGCCAGTTGTTGTGTCTTTCAGCTTTTTCCAGTCAGGGGTCACCACAGTGGAACTCCGGTCCGCTAATGATTGGTAGTTGATTTTTACGTGCCGGTTAACCAGCCATGACTCCCAACCTTCAACGAAGGTACGCCCATTCATGCATGTCTCCATGCAGAAGACACTCTAGCTGAGAATCGAACCGGACAGCGTCTTACTGTGAGGCGACAATGCTACCGCAGCACCACCACCGCTTTCTGCCAGTACTGTTCCAATATCTACCTCGGAGAGATCTGTAAATATTATTAACTATATAGTAAAGTTAGGGGCTAGTAGGATGGATTCAGAGTGTGACACTTCTTTCAACTTCTAGAATGCCTGATCTGTCATTCTAGTCCATTTGATGTTTCAGTTCAGTCAGAGGGAATGCTATCATAGCAAAGTTAGGGGTGAGTGTGTTATTTAGCCAGCCCTAAAAATGCCCGAACCTGTTTCTTGACAGCAAGTTTGGGCCATTTTCATGTAGATTCTACTTTCTCCGAATGCATGCTTTTATTATCTCTCTTCTTATCATATAACCTACATACCTGCTTTGGCCATGCCCAGTTTACATTTAGTGGAGTTGGCTGTTAGGCCTACTTTACATAATGAAATTAGTATGGGGAGATGACTTCTCAGCCCCCCCCCACCCCCACCCAAGAAAATATCTAGTATGATGTCTCAAAAAACAGGCCATAAGTCTTAGAAAAGTTGATAGATTTCTGCAAAGGTCAGACAGCATGACCTTATAATGGAAAATTCAGTCTGTTATGGACAATATTGTTTTCTAATCAGCCTCTGAGATAACATGATTTGTCAAGTCATGAGTGTGCAAAAACCTTTATTTGTCCAGTTCCTCAACCCGGTCATCATTCATCTACTCTAGGCATGAGGTAAGAATCAAATTTGGAACTACTATTCAGTTTTCTGAAGTCATTGTTAAATGTTATTGTGTCATTAGAGTTAGGGACTGGTACAATAATACTCTTCTACTCACTCAGTGAATCCTCAGTATCCGCAATCTTAAGCATTTTCTGTATTTCTTCCTTACCTGCTTGGCTGTGAGATTTTGGTACCCGATGTGGTTTCAGTTTTACCTGTTCACCAGGGATGATCTAAATGTGATGCTGAATGAAGTTAGTTCTGTCAGGTAGTAGTTTGTGAGCATAACCTTTTAACTTGCTGTCTCTGGGCCGTTGATAGTGTCTCACCTACTGTAATACCAGGACATGCTGTGGAGCTGTAAACTTTTCACCAAACAGACTGAATGCAAAAACTTCAGTTTCTCACAAATGCTATAAAACATTTGTGTGACAAAGCTGCTCTGGTAATTCACTTCCCTTGCTTTCTCCAAAATTTCAAAAGGGTCTTGCCACCTATAACTATATTTTTCTATAGTATATACTAACATAATCACTTTTACCACCTGCTTTGAACTCTCTAAGGTGAGTATTTCTTTTCAAAGTTCTGTCTACATATTCATCCTGACTATAGGCATTAATGTTCTCAGTCTAGCCTACAATTCTGTGAAAGAGTCCATCATAAACTTTAAAGCAGTGCTGTCCTCTTCCCAAGTTTATTTGATATTATGTAACAAGCTTTGGGGTACCTGTCATATAATAGTTCAAACGGACTTAAACCAGTTGTGGCCTAAGATGCTATTCTTACAGCAAACAGTAAGCAAGAAAGTAGTTGGTCCTAGTTTTTTTCCATTTTTTATAGCTCTCTAAAGCACAGAATGTAAAGTTTTGTTAAATGTTTACCTAATCTGTTTCATTAGGAACAGTAACTGATGTTCTTAACTGCTTCATCTTAAATAACTGGCACAATTCATGCATTACTCAAAATGAATTCTGTACCTTGATCAGTAAGGATTTCTTGGGGAATTATTACTCCCAGAAACAGTATATTAAGTTATTTTGCTGAAGACTTGGCATCCACTCTCCATAAGGACACTGCTTCTCTCTGAAGTGGTGACATCAAATCACAACTAGATCTACTATGTCCACAGCTCAGCACCCACATGGTTCTTTTGCCATAAGCAAATATATCAGAGGGTTTATAAATTCTTGGTTAGATGATATCCTCTCACACTCCAAACAGGTAGCAGGAAAAATCTTATATTTCTTTTATGAAACCAGGCTAATAAAATCTAGCTTCAACTCATGCCTTAGTCTTAGCCACCCCAGATGACCACCCAAGACATGAGTGTGGGTAACATTAATTTCAGGTGCTCTAACTGGTTTTGGTATCAGTAGCTACTTCAATAGCTGTTTTTTCTAAAGTTACCATGTAAAGCAAATAATTTCTAAGCTCAAAGTACAGATATGAAGTGAGACTATTCTGTTCATTTATCTCCCCTTCCACTTCAGTTTTGTTCTGTCTTGCTGTACTCAGTGTATCTTCCTCCCACTACAACTTCTTAAAATTGATATGGCTTATTTTGAAGTTAGCCAGCTCACTATTACATTTGTCAGTCACATAATGTGGAGTTCAAGATATAGCCTCATCCCCTACAAATAGAGGTAATTTTTTCTATTTCACTAAACTCGTCTTTGATAAATGGTAGCACATAAAAAGAATTTCTTCTCTCTGGATTACTTACAGCTTCTCTTCATCATGTTCAAGCTTTTCTCCTTCTTATTTTAACCTTAAGAGTCCTGCTACTGTATCTGTTTAGCTGTCTGCAAGGGTGTAAATGAGAGAAGGTTCAGGCTCTGTTCAGATTCTGCTCTCCCTTGTGTTCTCCTCTAACTCAGCGTTTATACTGGCTTTGTACATCATTCTGACTGCTGGAAGTTTATGGTGCATGACTAACTCTAAGGCATTCTCTATAAGACTCTCCACTGACTTTTTTTTGTGTGACCTTTTCTGCTGCAGTCTTTTGGTAAGACTGTACATCATGTTTCCTATATCTAACAGTCCTTGAAATTATTTCCCCTTCAGCATTTACATTACATTTGATATGCCTGACAACAGCAAAATGGCAGAAGACTGATTCTACAATTTTGTACCTTAACAATTGCCACATTCCATGGACATACTTTCAGGTGCAGTTTACATAACAATAGGTTGACTAATTAACTAATTAATTAATTAACTGGCTTTGCTTATTAACTGGACAATACTTAGTTATATGTCCCCTTCTACCACATTTAAAACAAATTACTTTGACTAGTAATGCCTCTTGTTTATTTGTAGACCCAATACTTAGGGTTAATTTTTGGTGCATACAATTCATTCTTAAAGCTTCCAGTTAACAACAGCCCCTCTCTACTAAAACAGCAAACTGTTCAAAAGATGCAAGGCTACTCACATTCTTAAATTACAAGTAAAATCCATTTAAATCTGTCTACAGCCGTAATTTCTAAAATTTGTTTTTCATTATTTATACCAGGTTCTAACAACAATTTAAGAACATATCTTAACTCTTAACATTTGTAACATTACCAGTCTATCAGTACTGAAAATCCAGTTGTGGCATATACACACACTGGGATCTCAGGTGAAACACTATCCTGGGCTAAAAATTATTTATTTTGTTTTTGATAATCGCGTACCTCATAATCAGTGTCCACCAAGTCCATACAGGCTTTCAGTGATGTATCTGTCAGATGAGATGACAGCATTCTTGCCCACTCAGCCTGGGGCCAGTTTGACATAACTGTTTCCTCGTTGATCACTATGAGCTCTGCCTCCCCAACATTATCATCTGAACAAAGCTTTACAGGATTACAGCCCTTGAAGCCCACAGTTTACTCGTTGATTGAGTCATCATAGTCGCAATTTGCTGCTGAAATGAAGTGAGAATATTGCAAATTGACAGAATGTCGGTCAGAAATGGCCATACTTTCCTGTAGGCCTGTATTAGCAGTCTTAGCAACTTTCGGTTGGTTAGTAAGAGTAGGGTGCAGTGGTTAGAGTTGTTGCCTTACAGAAAGAAGTTTTCCAGTTCAATTCTTGGCTGGAGTACCTTTTGTGTGGAGTCTGCAAGTCCTCCCCGTGGTCGAGTGACGTTAAAGATATGCAGGAAAGTGCATGCATGAATGGGTGTGCCTTCTTTGAAGGTTGGGTGTTGGGCTGGCACCTCACACTGTAAAAAAACAGAGTTCTGCTGTGGTGATCCCTAACAAGGAAAAGACATTAGTTTTAGAAATTTTTGGTTAGTAAGCTGCAGCAGCTGCTTTGTTTTATTCCAGTTTGTTCAGGTACTCATCAGTAGCTGTGGCACCATTCACTGATGTTTTAACTGTTTCTTTCATTCTGGAGTTAGTCACTATACCTGCAGCCCACATGCAGAAGCTTATATACTGCAATATACACAGTTAATAATGCTAGTATCTATTAGCAACCAAGGTTTTTAATGCAAAAATGGCTTGTCATTATAAAATTAATTTACAAAGATACACCCCTGCAGGCAGCACAA